>NW_015374029.1:226333-246710 GCF_001272555.1 Dufourea novaeangliae | reverse complement strand
CCAGAAAGTAATTGTTCGTGCGTATTAAAATTCTTACAATAGGCAGTAAAACTATTCACACTCCCATATAAATTATAAATATGTAGATGTTAATGAAAGCGGTGTATATATTCTCCCACATGTACATTTGATAAACTATTTATGAAATTACATCTATTCTGAATTTATCTGTTACAAATATACAAATGTAAGGCAAGATGTAAAAACGAATAAAACAAGAACGTGTAAAACGTAACATTAATAAAAATGTCCATTAACGATGCATTTAGAATAAATTGTCTTGTAGTTAAGTGAAAAAATATATACTTTTCCGTTTCATGTTTCATGTTTCATGACTGTCATATTTATCCCTTAACCTTAAACTGAAGCATCGGATATTTTTATTCTCGTGAAATCATATAGATACACGTAATAAGAATGGAATATATAACACTTCATTTTTGCTAATAAAACTCAGAATTCATGCTTTATCGGTCACGTCGGATATTGACACTAAAATGGTAACAGGGCTACGTAGCCCTATGAACATGGGACAGAAAAAAGCATTGGATGATAGGTCTATTCTATACCTAGTCGGTGCTATCAGTACGACTATCTCATATTTTCCCATAAATGTCCCATAAATCCCAATTTTCCCGCGCTTTTTGCAAAATCCAAGATGGTGGAAAAACCTGCACATTTGTGGCGCTCCCACCAGTTGGTGGCAGAAATTGGAACTAATTTTGAACTATTTGAGCAGCGCCATCTGGTGGAGCATTTGCGGACTCTCTAGGAAGTTCTGGGATTAGTTCCAATTTCCGCCACCAAGTGGTGAGGGCGCCACAAAATGTCCCATAAATTCCATTTTTCCCGCGCTTTTTTAAAAGTTTTAGAATTAATTATTTTGTTATTATTTATTATTACTTTTTTGGTTAATTGATATTAGGAATAGGAGTGGAAATAGTGCGGGATTAATGAATAACGCATATGTATGGTTTGACTGTTTTTTATTGAAAAATCGTGAGAAAATATAAAATTTACAATGGTATTTGATTAAATTTAATAAGAATTGCCTTAAAAACTACTTATACATACGATTTTACAATATATTTATAACAATATGTGCATAAATTCAGCAAAACAAGGCTTACATATTATTCAGTCTTATAAAATATTGTAATTTATACATCCCTCTTTTGTTACTTGTAAATTTTCCGTACGATCTTCAAAGCTTCATAATTGTTTCATAAATTTGTCGCCAAAATTTTTGTTCCTGGCGACATACGATAAATGTGAGTAGTGAAACGCAGATTCTTCTACCATATTCAATCTGTTGTAATTAAATACATGTAGGTGATAAGAGAGTGAACAATAGTGAAATGACTTGAGTTAACATGTGCTTGAAACTTGGTCCTGTATTGCCGTTACTCGTACAACTGTCGAATTCGGACTGACGCTTGTCCGTTCTTCCGTGAACACATTGCATAATAATCGTAGCAACAATGGTAGTTTCTGCAGATACTATTATAGCCCGAGATTAAAAGTCGTAGGCAGTATGTAGTTATTTTTTGTAGAAACCTGTTGAAATAGACCACTACACTTAGTACAAGACTTTACAATGTTTATGCAGTTATATTTAAGCCGATTCGATCAAACGAAGCTTGTGTCAACTGACGTGTGTTTATTGGAATATCCATGTACATATGTATACTTGTATTATACAAATTGTAAATCAAGCAAGTATTGTAACTTATAAATATAAATTTTCTATTATTAATTTGTTGTATAAACAGATTTATTATTGAAATAAATTTATTTCTACCATTCAAAGATTTGTTAGGTTGAACAGAAAATAAGAACATTTTTGAATTTTATTAGAATTTTTATTGTACTGTGTTTTCCAAATTGAAAGAATAATTGCACAGGCATCCACAATTGAATCAGATGACATTATTTTATTCCTTTTGTGCTCCATTCCATTCTTGTACATATTTGAACATACATCAGAGACACTTTGCACCCACATATTTACTTATGTATGTACCACCCAAGGCAGTCACTGTGAAGCAAATGAAGTACTGTGAACATTATCTAAGTTGCATATCTCGAAAAGTATCGATTTTAAGACACACTTACCTCAATATTTCCTACTTCCAAATCCACCGTTTTGTCGAATGGTAATAAAAGATTGCACGTAAGGAAACAAACTTGACCTTGAAAACTTTCTATCGGTTTTTCCATTAGTAATGATATCTTAGACGAACAAAATTCTTTAATATAAGGGCCCGTTCTCTCTTTACATATTTATTAATGGGTCTATTTATTCTTAACCTCATGAAGAATGCATCATAAACTTTATCTTTGTAAAAAATGAATCTACAGCCTGAAGGTTCTTCTAATTTAAGACTCGGTTTTCGATAAAAGTCGTCTCTGTACATTGTAAACGCGCCCGATCCCGGAGAATCCGTTGTCGCAGAAAGGGGCCATATAACACGTTCTCAATCGTCTTTGCGTATGAAAAATTTTTTATTGAAAAATGTTCTTTCACGCTACAACGTCAGTGTACCTTCGTCTATTTAACGTTATAACAGTACAAAAATTGCATTTTTACAAGTTATCCAGCTTACGTGACTAAAATATCCCAGTTAGCAATCTGACAATTCAAAAGCTACGTCTCTTATAATAATAACAGAAGGCGCCGTAGCAGAGGCATTCTTTGGCGACAACGCAAACATACTCAGTCCCCGATGAACCATTTTTCTGCTCCGAAGAATACAAAAAAAAAACCGATGGATATAAATCCGGATATAGAATAACGCGTGTCGCGTCTCGAACGTCGCACGAGAGATTCCCCCACCCCTTTTTCCTACTACGTTCCGATGAAAACGATTGTGTCTCGCTCACAGTTCCCCATTGTATTTGGCTGGCCAAACGTCACACACACACACACACACACACACAAATTCAGGCGCCCCGAGGCGCCACTTTAATCACCGTTCGATCCGTCACTGGTGGACACGCGAAAGGTCACACACGGACGGATCTATTTCCGTTGACACGCGACGGAAACAACGCACACGACTGGTGGCGAGAACCGTGATTGTAACGTGCAAACCACCCGAGAATCGAAATGATGTATTCTACACAAAACCTACATAGAGACTACGTCTGCTTTACATACACTGTCGTTATTACACTTCGATATTCACGTTTGCCAGCCAAAGCACGCCTAAAAGGAAACCCAAAAAGAGCAGAAAGCCCTACGAGGAGGCAAGTTTCGCACGCACGATTAATCATTCTGATCGCTACACTCTAAATGCCGTATCTTTCAATTTCCTCTATTAGCACATCGACACAGCAGACCAGTCGACAGTAGTCACCATTTTTTGCTACCCTGGGCCCTATCATCAACGACACATTCGCCCGGAAACTTGCCTTCTTGTTAGATATCGTCGCTGAAACTGCTGCGCTCTCGAAACAATAAATTGCCTACGCTCTCGTGCTGTTCGGCGCGTGTATACAAATGTGGTACGTCGTGTCTGTTTCTCTCTCTCTCTCTCTCTCTCTCTCTCTCTCTCTCTCTCTCTCTCTCTCTCTCTCTCTCTCTCTCTCGTCTCCTAAAGCGTCGATTGCGCACGGAGCTTCTTTACTCGCTAGATGGCACGTGATTACTGTATTCGCCGACGGGTACCCAGAGGGAGCTAGGCTAGCTCGACGACTCGCTCTGTGGGTTCTGCTTTGATTTCCACCAATCTCTTTTGTGCGACAGGGGATTTTTATTGCTCGATTTCTGAACTGGAACAGTGCCTGACATTACTAAATCTTTTATCACACAAAAATTTCTTTTAAAGGATAGAATTTCTGTACAGTCGTGCAATACGACCGCTTATATCACAGCGATCAGATACCTAGATATTCTCACCAGGAGCATCAAGAGAAAACCAGAGGTCTGTGTCGTGCCTGAAGCGTTAATAATAAATTGCCCTATCGAATTATTCCATCCTAAACCCACCCCGTAGGCAGCCAAAGTTACTGAGAAGCAAAAACCACCAGCGAGCATACCGATTAAATTAACTGATTGTTTCAACTCCAGCTAACCTGTGGTTGCTCACCAATGAGTTTACCGTTCCTATTGATTCCCGTTAAGCCGATTGCGAGTGAACCAGCTCCGTGTTATGTGTGTGTATGTGTGTGTGTGTGATCGACCACAGCGGTAAAAATGTTTCGGTTAAAACGAATATACCCTCCGTTTTCATGCTGTTCCGATACATAATGTCCCCGAAGAGTCGATCACCTGAAACGAAAGCGTCCAGCCAAGAAGAATATCCTGTGCTAGCGTTTTTTTTTGTTTTTAACAAATACAACATTCGTCGTGGGTACAGTGTTCTTCACCTAAAGCGAATTAAAGCAAAATGCAACGAATGGATAAGCGCGCCGACCAGAAATCCGATACCCACATATCCCCAGATAGCACATGACGCCTTGAAGACGTCCATTTTACGGCTATTTTAGGTCTAAGACGCCTCTAAACTGTCTTCAAGGCGTCATATGCTATCTGGGTCATACTGATCGAACGTTTACGTGCACCAATCATCAAGTTGTCTGCAATTGAACTAGGGGGCTATATTCCAGCGGCGGTTCCTCTTATCCATTCGATGCTCTCGGATCGCACACGCTGTGTTTCTGCCCGAAAGCCACCACGATTCGCCCCACGCGCACCCAGTCGTTTTCACGATTGAAAAACATCCTGAACGTAGCAACGTTTCCGCCGGATCACATGATTTATAACGACAGTGTAAGTACTAAGTACAGCGTTCGCTTTTTTTTTTGTCTCTCTACTACGCGATGATGATTATCACAAGCGGACCTCACACGGTTGCCAGTCCGAAACTATATGGATTTAAAATCATTCAGCTTAGAAGCGACGTGCTTACGCATTGTCAATACACGTAAGAATTTTTCGCGGGACCTGATGCAAAAGTTTTTGCGTGAGCATTAAAGGTACGTTTTCACGTGACAATAAATCGTGATTTTTACGGTATCATGAAATTAAATATTACGATTTTTCGTCGTCGTGAAAAATAAGATGTTGCGTTGTCGTGACAGTGGTTTACATTGTTATACAGTGTCACGGCAACAAAACCCATGACTTTTACTGTCGCGTGAAAACGTACCTGAACATCCGCAGTCTAGCAATGACGACAGTGTACGAGGTTAGCACCGCTGAATCGATATTACTAATCGATCGACTCCGTGGATGTTTATGAAAATTCAACACTTTCTTTTCAGACTGATACACAAGAAAATTAGAAATCGACAGAAATTGATTTTCTTCGTCGATCACATATTATCAAGTTGAAAGCAGACCATCGATTTGTTACTAAAGGTGTCATTTTATTGCATTTCATGCGCTCAAATATAATTGGCGTGTAAACATCCGTAGTCTACTAACCCGGTATTGTCCTTAACCATGCAAGGTCCGCTTTACGTTGGACCAGAACGACTCGAACGCCGCGCGTTGGGGCGTACAAAGCATTCCTCAACGGTCATTAAACACGGGCGTCGATCTTTGGCAGAATCACGCACTATTCGCAATTACATTACTTACTTTACATCATACACAATCGTTCGATGCGGATAATAACTCTGCGTTTCTCATTAGTAAGTTCAGGTCCTGCCCTTTTCATTTTTTTTTTGTCTTTTTTCTATTTTTCGTTTTTCTTTTAAATCGTTCGCGTTTCCTGATACTGCCGTTGTCGTCCCGCTGCAGACACAAGGTGGAGAACCCTTTCGATGATCACCGCCGTTAGTGTCCAGGATTTGCATTGGGGACGTGTAATATGTACCACGATGAGAATTCTCGATCGGAATTGAGGTTAGGTAGATTTTTACCGTTTAAACAGAGAAAAGAAACACTCCACTTGACATACGCTGACACGAAAGCATTACCATAACACCGTGTACATCGAATAGTTAGCTTAACAGCTTAACAGATTCGCGTTTGATTCTGAATAAACTCGTGGAACCTCTTCGGCGAACTCGAACTGGATGAACGCTGAACCGACCAGCTGAGTATCTTCTTTACCGACCGAGAATCCTAAGGTACACGCCCCCCTCCATCGAACACAAATCTGGGCCTAGTGACGGGTATCGCGAGAAGCTCCACTCGGGACGATATCCAACGGGACGTCATAAACACTGCGTTTCAGTACGAAATAATAATTCTACGTTGAACGAGTTTCCTGAAGTCGTTTGGAAGCAGTCTTTCAACTTTCTCTTTTTTTTTCGCATGCGTCGACGTAAAAGTCGCCGTTACATATTTTCCGCCGTTTTCCTCCCCAACCCCCTTCCCTTTTTTTTTGTTCGATCACACTCGGCGTTCCTTTTTTCTTCATTTTCTCTTTCTTTTTTTTCTTCTATTTCTTTCTTGCCCTTCGAATCGCGCGCACACGCCCTCGCGTTCCTCTCATTTCTTTCTCTTTCGTTTGCGCTTAATCGCGCGGAATTAATGTACAAGTAATTATCTATACACACGTTAGCTGGGTAGAAATTAGAATTGTATCGTTTGACTAGCTTTTGACCGTCTCTCCTGAAGTCAAATACATACGTGTACGAAACTCTGGGGAATTCTAGTCGGACAACGTATTTTGCGTGTGAGTGTGTGTATGTGTGTGTACCCTCGCGAGCAAACTCGGTTTCTGTTAGCGGAAAAAATGACGTACGGGAAGAACCTCCTATTATGCTCCTACCACTTGGTATTGAGAATTACTGAAATTTATGCCAAATTAAAAAATGAATAGAAATATGTGGTAGGAAGCCTTTCTCTCATGCCACTTTTTCCCCTAGTGGAAGTCGAGTTTGCTCGCGAGGGTACGTGGGGTGGTACGGTGGATGATTCTACTGTGGTATGCACGCGTGTAATGGAAAGGGCCTTCTACCATTTGAATTCAGATGTTTCTGAAATTTATGCCAAATTAACATACATTTTAACATTTATTTCAATACTTGAAATAAATTTACCAATTGGTAGGAGGCCCTTCTCCTACGTCACTTTTTCCCCTAGCGGAAGCCAAGTTTGTTTGCGAGGCTACGTGCAGCAGGTAGTCCCAAGTAAGATGACCACCCGAAACATCTACACGCTTATTTCAGTGACACGGGAAAATAAGAGCGATTCTCAACACGGCCCAAGTGCGTGCGGGTGTATATACGCGTCCGATGTATGACATCGGTATAAACCTTATAGACGCGTATATGCGTTCAGTGAAATATACTCCCGAATATTAATCTAAATAAAAATTAAATATACGTTAACACAATTTCATATAACAAAAGATCAAGCTTATAAAATTAATTGTGTTTTGTGTGCAAATAAAATTAATACTTCTGTTCAGTACACCTGGTACGTGAAAAATATTTCTCGGCAAACGATCGTCTTCGCGGATCGCGTGTCGTCCTCGGTGTAAACGTTTGGTTTTGTATAGTATTACGCACTCAATGGATTCAAGGAAAAAGTTACGAGGATGACTGAGTTTAATATTATGGTTATCATTGAAATTTCACTAGTGTTTGAAAAAGAGTCGACAAAACAATTAGGTAATTGTTGTTACTTTTTTGTGGAGGACCTTAAGGCGAATTCACAGTCTTAACAGCATGACCTTCAGATGACCGTGAGACGGTTTATTTTCGATCGACTCGATTCAATTCCCGCGAACAAGTGTTTAGTAAATTTATCGAATGAACTATTTTGTTATTTTAAGGTCACACGAAGGACATGTTTGTTGCACAATAATTAAATTTAATTACTAATTACAAAAAATGGTAATTATTTTGTCAACCATGATATTGGAGACTCTAAACCTTGTAACTTCTCCTTGAACCATTTTCTTGTATCGTTAATAGCCACAGTTGATATGTTGGTAGGTCACGTTAGCTGGGACTTTCGTAATTTTTGTTTAGTTTACGAAAATTACTGCAATGTATATATTAAAGTTTTTCATGGATAAATGCAGATATAGTTTGTTACGGAAATTTCTGAGGAACGTGTGTGTGTATATTTAAAATTTTGTCAATTTCTCTGTAGGTGTGTGTTTGTGTGTATTTTGCGTGTAAAAACCAGTTTCGCGATGCTGGGAACAGATCGTCACTGCAAAATGTTTTTGATCTCGTTAATAGACGATCATCCTGTTTACACTCGCGACGGTATTTACGTTGACGACAACACGCCCCCTATTTTTGGAATATCTTGTGTTCGCTTGGCCCGTAACGTTTCGATTCGCTTTTGTTTTCGTTTACTTCTATTGTTTACGTTAAGCGGCGATATTATCGCAGTTGTTCAGAAAGCGTTACTTCGCGAGCACCGGGCGATTCACACTGTTGTAAACCTTGATTTCCAAAAAGCGTGATGCACACCCGATTCATCGAAATTAGGTTAGTTTATGACGGAAGAGAAGGTAATACATTTAAACGAAATTTAGCAACAACTCCTACTGCCAAAGCGTAGTTGCAGGAAAATCGACAGGCATACAACGTGTAAAATCATGTAATGAAAATCCATTTTCCACTATTCAAAAATTTCAGCCAAATAGAAACTACACATCATCCAACATAACGATCCCAAGCGTACAGTCGCGACAGTCAAAACAGTATTTGGAAAAGAAAGATCTCCCAACAACCTTAGCCACCACAAAGTCGGAATTAAAACAACAACTGTGGAAGATTACTTTAACTAGATTAAAAAAAAAACATTTCATCAAATTAATTTCCGATAAAGGCCAATAAATACATTATTCGTTATTGTTAAGAGTAATGCTGTAATTATTGGTACTACTATTGTCACAAGGGTTTAATAAATTAATGTACGTTAAAAGCAAAAAATTACACTTGCCTTCCCGTTCAAAGTTATATATTTCTTTTTATCGAATAAAATTCAAAGTGTCAACGTGAATACCGACGTGATTGTAGCTCGCTCGAACAGGGTAATTTTCCTCACTTAACCGAGAAATCACCGCGCGCGCCATTACGTAGATTCGTCATCCTAGTAAAAGTATGATCGTTAAAATAACCTTTATAACCTAGAATTACATCTAAACATTACTCTCGTATCAACTCGTTTCGTCTCTCGCTCTCGTTCGCTCTCGCTCGCTATCTCTCGCGCATCTCGTTCTAATTCTTAATATTTTGACAGGTTTTTTTTCCTTCCGCAGTCTTCCAATTGTTTCTTATTCACGCGACCGTGCAGCTACATGTCCCTACGAATAAACGAGTGCAAATCGTCCGAAATTCAACTGGCGCACGGCGCGTGAATTATTCAGTCTTTCGTTTATATATTTTTTTTTGTTTCGCGTTTATCGTTACATTAGTCGCTAATACTATATTAATCGTTATTATTATTAATATTATTATCATTATCATTATTATTAAATTTAACCTTCTTTCACCGTTTCCTCCATTCCCCTTCTCCTTCTTTACCCTTGCACGAAAAATATTATGCTACGTTTACTCGCGACGTTTACGTTAGAGCGCTAAAGTTCGTAAATAGAGTAGTATTAAATGATGTATGCTTATAATTTAAAGCCACAGATTTCGATGTCGCATCACATAGCCATGATGCAGTTAAACGACGCGTCTCCATCGTTCCCCCAACGTCACTACGTATATTTAGTCTTATACCCTTTCTTTTGTTTTCTTTTAACGTTCGCTCAATACATCCTTAAGGCCTTTGAAATCCGTTTATTATATAAACTCTTCGCCTTTCTTTTTTTCTTTCACTTTCGTCGCATCTTGTTCGTTTCCCCTTGTTACAGCCTAACCTCGTTTCCGAAAGAAGAGGACATGTTGGTACTATCGCATATGCTTCTGTGGGTGCATGTGTGTATGCTCTCTCTGTCTCTCTTCTCTCCCTGTGTGTGTATGTGTGTGTGTGTGTGTGTAAAAAATTCCAAGATCAGTGCGAAAACTACAAAGCATACACGTCACGTTCTCTTCTTTAAAAAAAAAAAAAAAACGCGCACGTTCCCGTATTGTTTTCATTTCCCTCTTTATAATGCATGTAACGAACTGTCAAACTTTTTCCTCTTTCCCCCCTTCCTTTTTAAGTATGCTTCCACTCTAGGGAAAGTTACAGTAATAATACAGTGATAGTGGAGATAGTATAATAGTAGTAATAGCAGTACTTGTAATAGTAATAGTGACGCTACTAGTAGTCGAGTAGTAGAAATAGTAATAGCATTAGTGATAGAATGGTAATAGTAACGGCAGAGGATAAAAATAGTAACAGCATAAAAGCATACGGATAATGGTGTTAGTCGGATGTTGGAGAAATATAGATTGCAGTAGCAGTGGTAAAAAGGGTATTGCGTAGCGATAATTAATGGCGTTAACTATAATGATATTAATAATAATATGGTGAATAAGTAATGACGATGGCGACGATGACGATGATGGTGGCGAAGCTGTCGATGACAATTACAGAAAACCGTAATGGTAATATAGCAACAGCGGCGGTGGCGATAAGAGCAGAATAATAAAGATAATTCTAATAATGATAAAAAAGGAGTAAAATCAGTCAGTTCATTAAAATGAATTACATTACATTAGTATGTGTCCCTGGCGCGTAAAATCAGACGAAATTCCATTTCCCGAAATGGATAACACGAAAAAAAAAAAATAATATTGCAAACATCGCACAATAATGTGGTGTACCTTTTTCGTCCCCCATTTTTTTTTTCATATTATATGTTATACGATTTAATCCGCTTCCCATAAAATTCTATCATATGTGTATACATATATATTCTTTATATAATACATTTATATAGATGCAGCAAATAGTCAAGGAAAGAATCTATCTTCCTAATAGCATTTGGCTTGCCAAATTCTGTCAGTTTCATTAAATAGTATAATTGCATCGGGTATAATAAAAAATATTATTTTTGTTTTTGTTTAAATTCTCACGAGTCGTTCAGACGTCGCAAACTGAGTGTCCTCGATAATGTCCCTTTAAATGTTGGACATTTTTTCTTTTTTTTTTGTTCATTTGGTAGGGCTATTAAAGCGTGAATGTGTGCGCGTCGAGTACGCGCAACTGTCAGCAGCACTATCATCGCTGTCGGTCTCTTTAATTGCAAGATCTATGGGAGTCAGTCTTGCCTTCGGCTTTGAAAAAACGGAGCTCGGACACACATATATCTATATATCACTTGATTAAAAATTTCCTTTCTCAAACAGGACTTACTGCGTAGATCCAGTCAACGAAACGAAGAATTCGTTAGGCCTCACCGAAGCCACCGATTGCTTGTTCTGTCATTCTTAAACACAGAGATTCGAGGCGAGAATTGATCTCCGGCTCCGTTGTTTCGGATGTGTTATTCCCAGTCTGGCCAAGAAAATGATCCCTCGGCGCACTGTACGTGCGCTGTAATGTTCTTTGTAACTGCTGGAGTACAGAAAAAATCAGTATTACTTTTCCATAAAGAGTGAATTTAAAAAACATATTTAAAAGGTAAATGCAAACGGTACATGCTCTTGAAAAATGGACCTAATAAATAGAATCTTTCTCAAAGTCATTGTACTGAGGCGATTTTTGTTTCATGTATTTATTTTCTTTTTAAATCCACTCACCCACGCTTTTTCAAATTCAGTATACATGTGTACATACCTGCAAGCTAGACTCTTGTAAACTAGGTCGTTTCTCGGTCGTGTGGACTGAACGTAAGATATTCTGATTTATACTTTGGTTCTGATTATTTTGCAGATACGGTGTCGATATACTATTCCTATGAGTGCTAACCACAAAAGAATTATTTTGCTGATGTGTATTGTGAATGTGACTCAAGTTCAAACTTGGCTTTCTGTTGTGCTGTTGTGGGTTACAGTATCTTCGGTTATTGTATCCATAATTGTGTTGCCACCTGAAATTGCAATTGGCCAATTATTAATCCGACAGCCAGTTTCTATTTAATTCTAATCTTTGTTTCTGCAACTGTTATACAATAGTAATTTCATTTTCCTTACTTTGGAGTAGGTCGTGGATTTCCAAGTCTACTACGCCATTGCTGTACCTTTTCCTTCTGGTTTGGTGTAAAGCAATCATGCTGCAATACTTTCTCTAATATGTTAATACAAGCGCACAAAATGCCATCATCCACGCTATCCAATGCCAATCTGCTACATACTTAGAAATAAACGAACACAGTTATGTTAAAAACGTTTTTCACATTTGTCACCCATACTGATTGTATTTTCTTTTCTTTTTTTTTTTATCTTAAACATCATGCTGACAAGAATGCTATACTCACGTTTACCAAGAACTTTGGTGAATTGCGCAGGTATGTCTTGGGGATCGTTTTCTTGACTTGGTTTCATGGGTGTAGCTAAAATTGTTTTCAACTCGTCAATAGTATTGACCAGTACTGTTGGTCCTTGTGAAAATGATGCTGACTGTGTGTTATCACGCTGCGGTTGCAGTAAGTCTCTTTCTAAATTTACAAGCGTCGTATAACGTTGTTGTAGTTTTGCGATGGAAATAGCTAATTTGTGCCTAGCACCTTTCGTTACACCCTTCTCTGCTAATTCTTCTTCTGTTAATTGAAGCATTTCTTCGTAACTCAGGGTAACAAACAGATAACTATATTTATGAAGGCGTAGAGTCTTAAGCCATGATGGAACATCTATACACAGAACACAACATATTATAGACTATTCCTAACAAAACATCATGAAGTTCTGAAAATTATATACACGCCTACCTCTCATACCACTAGCAAGTGATAGGTTAGAAGCTTCGTCTAAACGTCCCTCACTACCGCTACTCGCACAAGAACTCTGAGGACTCAACGGGCCTAATCCAATAAGGTTGCCTGTTAAAAATTTAACAATTACTCAAAATAAAATAAACCCGTAGCTGATATTTGGTGTCACGTGTTTCAACTTTAAATCACACTAACTCGTATGATCTCCAGAAACGCTAAAACTTCGCGGCTTGTGTCTGGTCGTGCAATTCACATTATTACCGCGATCGACCACTTCCAAATGATGCGGAGGAGCAACCGGCGGTGTTAAACTATTTGATCGACGTTGACGAGTTACAGGTGGAGGAAACTGCAAATTGAAAGCAGTACCCGGTTGCGTGCCAAATAAGTTTGTTTGATCGTTCTGTTGTTGTTTAGAATTTCGCTGCCACGCATTATCCCACCTTAAAAAGGAACAGAAACTCAGCAAAGACAATTCTATATAATATCCATAAGTTTAGCTTATGGGTTAACTTGTCTCACCTAATAGTGGTATTAGTGTATTCCTCATCGCTCTTCCAGATGACGGAGCCACTGAGTCAGAGAACGTCTATCTTGACTAGTTATAGCTGGATGGATCAGAGTATAACTTAAGAGTTGTTGAATTTGTTCAGTATATTGCCCTGTAGTGACACAGTGGCTCACTAATTCTGGTATTGCTACTAAGTAGCATTGTTTGCACTCTACATTCCCAGGCCTTAATAATGGTAAATGTGTTAGAAGTTGATTAATAGCAACTTCTGTTGATTCTGAGAGCAAAGAGTTGATGAACCCTGCAAAAAAGGTTTTTAGTGACTGTCCCTGAATAGAACCATTAATATGCTCGTATCAACTCTCAACAAAAAAAGTACCTGAATTATTGGCATTTAATTCCTGCGTGTCCAATTCAGAGACAGAGTGTAAAGAATGCTGCACTGCTTGTGCTAAAAATCTTGCTTGAACTCCAGGAATGCGACGAAGGAGAGCATACAGAACCACAGTTTGTTCACACTCATTCCACTGGGAGAATACTCGAGTGAGTTCACCTACTTGTTCACAGAACAAAGGGCCATTTGACCACTTCATTTTCATCAGTATTTTGATGTCAAGGAGCAAATATTGAAAGCTCCACTTTCTCCCGTGTTGCTCGAATTACGATTTATTTGTATTCCAACGATGTTTCGACAATAACAGGCATGTGCCAATATTCTGTTGCAAAGAAGATAATATTGATAGTATACTTCTAATTTTATTTAATAATCATGTTTTTTGTATGAAAATTTGTTTAAAAAATTAAAAAGTAATATAGAGTAGTCCCCGCTAAATTAACACAGGTTAAGGCCCGTGTTGCGACAGTTATCGAGGGAGGTTGACATTCGCTCCGGTTCGTTCGCTTCTTGAGCGCGTCGGAGCCGCGAGTGACAAACATTGGGTGTGAGTGAAATAGAAAGGTTCGAACAGCTGTTTTGCGATATGCAACACACACAATGTGTACACTCGCTTCGGGGAAACAGTTCCAGGAATTGGTGGGGATAACTTCACATCAATAAAGCGGAGAAAACGCGATTATTAAAAGGGGACTACTTGTATTTAAATTTTATTTACAATCTAGATTCACCAGTCTTGTAGCTTCAATACTATGCAAACATTGTACACCGCAAAATTTATAATTATTTCAGTAATTAAAATTACCTGTAAAATTCGCATTTATTACATCTATAAAAAAAATTCGATAACTTGAAGCTCATTTATTTATATGAGCAACATATTATGTTGTTCATAACATTGTTTAACATTTAAAGTAGCGTAATCGATTTAATATTTAACATAAATTAACATATCAGCTTTCTAGAATAGTGAAAGTGTACGCCGGGTAAAGCTCGACGAACTCGTCATCGATCAATTATTTTTCTAAAAACATTGTATACTATATTTATCTCTGTTCATTTCAGAAACAAAGCGCCAGGATTCTGACGCGAGGGAAACTACCAATGACAATATCTCACGTTACAAGGAATCTTATTCCGCTAAATAACCTCGAATGGATTCATTTGGCTCCCCTCTGACGAAACAATAATTGTTATTGCCATATAAAGCGGATGGATTTCACGCATAATAACGAACTCGGATGCTCGACATAACCTCAAAAATGCCCGAGTATACTGCACCGACATGTAAGTACATCGATAAGAATTCCACTGAGGTCAAGTTTGTTTACCCCACGATGCGTGTGTATTTATAGCTTTCCTGTTACGATCCATTCGGCGGTGCAATGGCACCGTGTGCGAGAGACTTTACATGTCCCCTAACAGCGATTGATAAGATACGATTATTTTTACAGACGCAAACATCACGGGTACACTCGCGGTTACTGCCGACGAACTTGAGCCGCCCCAGCGCTATCAAAATCAAACGTTTTCTAGCAAAAATCCGTTTGAAATTTCCGTAAAATACCCGGAGTCGCTTTCGTCGGTGCCGCCGCGTATCTTTGTATGCGTGGGATACAGTAGAGGGGAAAGGACGAAGAACGAAGGGAGGAAAACAAGGAAGCGAAAAAACTCGTATATGAAGGAATATTCATGGTTTTCGTAAGAAATGCTGCCGGTCGACGAGCTGTCCGGCATTTGGATATCACAAAAACGACCGAAACAGTTATTCTACGAACGTAACGAACATATCGCTACTGTGCGACCAGCGCTCGGCCATTGAGCCGAACAGCAAACAACAAATTGTACGCTTGAATCGGTCCGCACGCTACCGCTATGTAACGTAGCTATATACTGTTGTAATTACCGTGTGCAAGGCTGGAGATGGCTGCTCCACAGGATCGTTGCGGCCCTTGCAAAATAACAACAATACACAATTATAGCATTTTATACGACGTCGAGTTAAAGGAAACATCTATCCACCATGCGGTATGGTGGGCCTACGTGACCACACTGGTTCGCTGTCGCGACTCGTTGCAGAACTTCGCCTCTACTATTGGCCCTTGCTCGAATGGTACCGGCCAATCGCGTGACCGTTTGGGGCGCGGTTCGTTTGTGTCTCGAATATGTCGAGATCCGCTTGCAAGGAAAATTTCTCAAACCGGAAAATACTAATTCTAATGAAACTTTGTGGGATTTTAGAACAGGCTGTATAGATAATAAGAGACTGAATAATTGTTGTTTTTAAAATTTTTCTTTATCTTCTACGGTTACGTACATATATCGCGATAACTTTAAGGGTTCATTTCTCACCCCTTTGGAGTGAGTTTTCACGGCCAAAAGTGTTTTTGTATAGTACAAAAATTCGTTCAGGACCTTATGCTACAGATGTATAAATATTGATTAATAAGTGAACAAATTTTTCGTCTTCTTAAACCTAAGATAAACGAAGATTTTCAATGTTTGTCATTGGTGCCACTAAATATATGTTTGGGGACCAACGGAAAATATACAATATTATATATTTACAACTGTTTCAATTATTTGATTCAAAGACGTTTTATTATTATAGTTTGTACTGTTTTATTCAATGCCGCTAATCGTTGTCCACTCAATGACTATATTTTAAACTAACAATTTAATGTGCAACACAATTTTTATTTTCAATCAGATTTACTATAGTATACATGTTGAATGAAAAATAAATTAGAAAAGTAGATTGTTATTAATGCTTAATATCATAGGACAGAGCACGTTCTATGGTTACAAAAATATCGAACAGCGTGTATGAATTGTTGTACATTCGGAGAACAATGTTTTAAAATCATTCCAAATAACGAAGGAACATGAAAAAAAGAGAACAATTGTTTATATGTTGACTATGATATATATTTTTTTATCCTATGACCTGTTATTTGTAGGATAGTAAATATTGTCGCCCATTCCGTCAGTCTCTGTGACCAGAGCACGCTCCAGGATGACACGGCCTTCCTTGTATCGTTGATTATCGTCTGTCGCAAATTCATACACCCACCCAAGCTTAGCATCACAGTTTTTGCAGCTGACATCTCGGACCATGTGACGACCCGTCAGCATCACTCTATCCTGTACCTCGCTGTGTATCATTGTAGACGAATTAAATTAGGAATATGCAACAATTTCATAAGATTATTCCATTAGTACAATTTCTCAAGAGATTTTGTACATTTAAGAATGGTATCCTGTGTGCTAAATAGTGCTAAAAAGCTAAATACACGCATCAATAAAAAAAAAAGGAACATCATGAACCTAAGAACAAATGGATGATGCATAAAAATCGTCAATGTAACTCATTCTACGCGTAAAATAAGAAATTAATTATATTCTCTACGAAAATAACATTATCGAATGTAGTACAAGCTCCAGATGTTTCCATTAATAAACGACTGTGATAGAAATTGGGCAAATGTGGATCTCGCTGCCAACGAGAAAACTTTACACAATGTATCTACGGGTTTTAAGAAGTCCAAAATGCATAATTATTTATCCGAGATTTGGTATGAAAGTTTATAAAAAAAATACGCTTATGCCTCGGAATGTCGCCGTCAGTAAAACTTACCAAATTAATGCATTTCATCATTATCTTCTTCGGATGATAATCCATCTGCGAAATAATCATTCAAAAAGTTAACAGGTAAATTTTGTGGTAGGTCGATATCGAACAAAACTAGAAAACCATGAAATTGTTGCTATGTAAAAGCAACAACCGACAACCCATTCACCGATTGTGATCACAGCAACACGTAACACTTGATTTAAATATTCATGAAAAAAAAATTACTGCAAGAGGTTCACATTTTCACTACACAATAACTGAAAATGTCCAATGTTTAAAAATTATAAATAAATGAACTAATCAAATAAATAATTGAACAAATCAATTCCATTTTGTATCGAAAATTCGTTACATCTTACAGGTACTAAATGGACGCACAGTAATCTGTTTACGATCTCTACAATGTAATGAAGTTTCGTTACAAGACGAGATTGATTTGTTTGTTCAGTTGTTAAATTCTTTCGACGTTCATCAGAATGTTTTTTTACTTCTTAATAATTTTTTTATTTATAATTTATTTATACTCTTCAAACATTAGACATGTTCAGTTATTGTACAGTTAAAACTTCGACCCTTTGTAACAATGTTACTTTTTTCGCGAATACATATTTAAATCACGCATCATCTGTTTTTGCGTGCGAGGTCAGAATCGGTGAACGGATTGTCGATTGTTGCATTTACGTAGCAACAATTTTATGGTTTTTTAGTATTGCTCGATATCAATTTACCAGAAACTTACCTGTCCATTTCCTGAATGATTATTTCGTGCATCGTCATTCGAAGAAGATAACGATTCCGAAGTTTACGCGCCTTTTTCACAACTTTCCCATCAGGGCCCAAATAAATAATTACACATTTTGGACTCCTTAAAATTTGTAGAAATATATCCTGTAAAAATGTATTGTTGAAAGCGAGGTTCACAATTTGCCAATTTCTATCATTGCACTGTCACACATTCAATTCCATTAAAATCTTTCAAAATAAAAATGACGTTTGTATTGTTTGTTTTACATTTAATTAAAAGAAAATTAACTTAACAACACTTTTCTCCGTGCATATTCATGCAGATTATCGTTTGTAAACAATATGTTCATTATCATTCGAATCTAGTCAAGCTTTTCTCCATTTTCTTAGGTGCATGGAAACAACAATATTCCATCTTACACAATCATCATTGTCTGTCACTGTGACAACTTTTGAAACGGAATAGTGGAACACTTCGTACGGAATTGATTAACATTAACTTATTTTTAAAAAATCAGGAAAAACGCGAATACCTGTAATTTAAATTGACGACTTTGTTAAAGAGAAAAGCACGGCCAGTGGCGCCCGTGAAACGCGTGCTTATCAGCTGAGCTCTGTTTGTAAGATTGGTGTCACAGGAAGCGCAAGAAAACAGGCGAGTACCTCCGATGTGCTCCAAAAAAATTACGCCCATCCTGAAATGTCGTTAATCGACTTCCAAATATCGGATATGAAATATTAATAGTCGAGATGTCAAGTAAATCTACTCTGAATCCCCACAAAGAGCGAGAAACGTAACTTGACGTAGCTATCATACGTCACATTCACGATATAAACACTATGCAACAATGGTATGCACAGCGCTCGTAGCGTCAAGCGTGTCAAGTCAGTTTAATCACGATTCGTACATTTCAATCCTCTAGATATATAACCTCCATGGATAGTTTGAGTACAGTTGGTTGCGACTAGAGCGACTCTAGTAGAGAAACAGTTTAAACTACATAAGCGCCTTTTTATTTTTGTATCGAATCGATACAGAAATTGGTACACAGTGCTTGGATACTCTTTAATATTTATTTGACATTTAAGCACGAGCAACAAAGTTTCTCAAAGAAATATAATTCAATAGAAACGCAAAAGTTTAATGATGAAGAATATTTGTATTCAATTATGGAAACTCTCTCTTCAGCAATTATATTCGATGGCATATATAGCATTTTAAAAATGCTGAAAAGTTGCGTAAATTGTAATTACAAATTTTATACAACGGTGTTAGATCGTTTATACACTCATCCTAAGACGATATTGAGCATCAACAATCGCCGTTTACGGTGTTTCTAATTAATATTTAATTTTACAATACGTAATGATGCAAGGTGTTGAAAAAACCTATGGCGTTATCTGCAATAAAACATACAAACTACTAGCGAATTGGTACCACATCTTCATCACAGATGACGCCAGAAGATTCTTACACTGTCATTTGATTAACGAAGAAATAGGTACACATTTAAAAAAAAATGTATCTGCATTTTACTATATATTAATATATGAAACAAAATGAAACATTAATAAAAAAGGCTGAACTTTACTTTCTCGGACCAAAAATTATTGACTTTTTTTTTTATATCTTTTGGTAGTATTCAACGAGTGGAATCTAAACATGTAAGTTTCAAGTTTAGGAATCCAGCGGTTCAAAAGTTACGCGTATGTAAAACTAAGCAGTTTTAGCATACTTTACAGGTTAGTTTAACCACTGACTAGGTATATACTGACTATGATAGACCTATCATCTTATGGGACTTCGTGTCCATGTTCTGAAATACCGATAGTGTAAAAAGTCAGGGATTTTCTGCTGCCCTCTACGTTATGAGAACGGTGAATTTGTGAACTACGTTAAATCTAAGAAGGGACCATGGTCGTGAACGGATTCTCTTCCGTCCGTTCGCTATAAAGTAGACGTATTAGAAAGGAGTCTTCAGTTCTAATCCCGACGGACCTATATTAGTTTTTCTTCGCGTACAAAAAAGTTATTGCGTTTAATATTGTTTTTATGGATATGTATATGTATTATTATGTACATTTGATTAAATTATTTTATTATTCCATTGTTATTACAACAGTTTAACATTGACAACGAACGCATGCATATTTTCAAATATCGGACTAATAGTATATTTTTATTCTATATTATTACATATAAGTGAGTAATACGTATCAAAAACGTAATCGAAACACAGATTTTTATTACACCACAAACATCGCATAAAAGATATTTCGTTATATTGACATTTGTAATAATTATTGATGTTGCAAGGAAATCAATATTATTGACATTATGGAACATATAACGAAATATCACTGCA
>NW_015374029.1:0-225814 GCF_001272555.1 Dufourea novaeangliae | reverse complement strand
TTTCGTTTACGCACCTAATATACCAAGCCAAAAATTAATTCTACGATGAACCACGTTAAACTATTATATGAACAAGTATCGCGATGAAAGTGTTGTCGCCAGAACCTGGTTTAAGAAAATAGGAAAGACGGGCGCAACCTCGCAAACCCGGATCCATCTTTCACTGTCATGGAGCTTTGGGCTGGTCACCTGCGTACCAGACCCGAACCAAAAGAGTGCACAAGCATGGTAGTGCAAGCGAGATCCCCTGTTAAGAGTCCGTTTACGGAGCAGCCTCCCGACTACTCCGTATCCTGGCACGCACGAGTCTTTCTCCAAATCCTACTTACCAGGCAAAGACTAAACACGTCCGATATCTGGCTTCTCAATAGAAACCAGAGGGATCGGCAAACAGTCTTAGTGCACAGGCCCACTGCCCGTACCCCAAGTCTGTGTAGAGAAATCAGCGAGCAAAATGAATTAATAATGACTTGGTATGCACAATGGCTGATCACAATTTAAGTCTATTAATAGATAGACTAAAATTAATAATAAACGATGTGATGATGAATATGAATATAACAATGAATATCGAATTATGATTTAAGTTTAACTTACAGTAACTTAACGCAGTGGTAAACGCACGATTTGAAGATGTAGACGTGGATCGATGTCTTCTTTTGATGGAATAACTGTTTGGAAAAATATTTTTCATTATAAAATACACATAGAATACATAATATGCACAGTAAATAAATCACAGTAAATGAATCACAGTACATAAGAAGATAAATATCGAAGCCAATGGTTCTCGAACATCTGTAACATACAAGGGATTAGTAACAAGAGAGGAGACAACAATATGCACAGTAAATAGATTAATAATATACACAGTAAGTAAATCACAGTATAGAAATCAGAGTAAATAAATCAGAGTAAATGAATCACAGTACACAAGAAAATAAATATCGAAGCCAATGGTTCTCGAACATCTGTAACATACAAGGGATTAGTAACAAGAGAGGAGACAACAATATGCACAGTAAATAAATTGATGGTTGTCGAATGCCTGCAACAAACAATGGGTTAGTAACAAGAGAAAGGACGAGTATGAGACGCGCGCCCACCCTCCGCGACGGCTCACGAGAAAGTGAGGAAGCTAACGACGCTGTGATGTATTGGGCGTACGCAGGTTGTTCCTGTTGCGTACACGCTAGGTCAATGAACTGTGTGACGCAACGTCACTAGCGTGTTGGACCGACGAAGAGCACCGATACCGCGGCACGCTCTACCGTACTCTCTCGCTCGCACACCTCCCCCCATAGACCCCTGAAATTCCTCCAACACCGACGGAGAGCACCGATACCGCGGCTCGCTCTACTGCTCTCGCTCGCACGCTGTGACGTCACCCGATTCCCGGAATCCGCGGCCACGAGATGGCTCATTACGGTAAGGCATTCCCGCAACGGCCAAAAGGTAGATTTGATAAACTATTTATGAAACTACATCTATTCTGAATTTATCTGTTACAAATACACAAATGTAAGGCAAGATATAAAAACGAATAAAACAAGGACATGTAAAAAGTAACATTAATAAAAATGTCCATTAACAATGCATTTAGAATAAATTGTCTTGTACAAATCATATAGATACACGTAATATGAATGGAATATATAACACTTCATTTGGCTAATAATACTCAGAATTCATGCTTTATCGGTAACGTCGGGTATTGACACTAAAATGGTAACAGGGTTACGTAGCCCGATGAACGTGGGACAGAGAAAAAGTATTGGATGATATGTAGGTGTATTCCATACCTAGTCGGTGGTTATATCGTATACACTGAAGGAATAATTACAAACAATGCAGAATAATGAATAAATTAATGATTTTAAATTATAATCTACATGTTACCTAGCAAATCATTCATTTAGAATTTCTTGTTTTTTCTACTGATTTTTACAAACACGAATAGTAATGTAATTCATCGTAAAATCATATTGAATACGTTTTTCTGTTTAAAGATCAAGGACTTACGATCGCAGTGAGCAAATTCACTCAGGATAAAAAAATCGCGATCACGGTCGTGAATGAAGTTAAATCACAACCGTGATCGTAATTCGGCGATCACTGTGATAAATCACCGTTATTGATTTTGCACGCCATCTCTAGTGGCAGCGGCAATTTTTGCGGGATAATTCAAATGTGCTTGCAAAAATAACCATTGAAGAACAATTTGAGATTGCTAGACAAAATTTTTAATTGTATTTTATATATACGTTTTCAAATGTCAATAACTTTACTAAAATTGTCGTCACAAATTATTTAAGAAAGTTGTTGTTATTGGCATACTTATTTATACATAGCCCACGACATAACCTATACAAATTATAAATGTTATCATTGTAACGTGGAATTAATAACCTTACTTATCCTATGTCAGACCTTTCCATCTGCGTACGAAGAATTGTAGTTTACGAAAGACAAAACACGTAAAGGTAAATAACGATTTATTCTTTTTGACTGTAGGATTAGTTTATTAGATTTATTGCAAAAATCAATTTATTCTTCATATTCTGTTACACGAACTTATGAAAAAAAATATGTTTCTAAACACAGATTGTGTTGAATATAAACTTTAAACAGCATTATATTTAATAAATAAATGGACGATTATGAAATTCAGTAAAATTAAATAGAAGCTCATAATAATCGAATCAAACCTGTAGTTTTTATATCGACGTATTAATTCATAATTTAATATATTTTTTATAGTTTTGTTCCATTACAGTATATTACAATCATGGTTAGATTATGAATGTTTATGTAGACTTAACTTTTTGTGAGGATTTATAAAAACTGAAGTAACGAAAACTTATTCACACTACAAGGGTACTGTCAAATTTCAAATAAAATGAAAATCTCATTAGACTTTAGTAAACTTTATATTAGATTATTGGTAGTAAATGTATATAACATATGTTACATAAGAGAAAAATTTTTAGGAAAATGGGATAATAAGACATTCTTTGTAGGGTATAATATTATACATATGATTAAGTATAGATGTTTAAATACATTACTCAAGCAATGCTTGTGGACTCAATATCGTTTAAATCACATTAAAATGACTTCTTTGCTGGTTCCTCCGGAATCAGTACGAGGAATGACATGTTTGGATCGTTCAG
This sequence comes from Dufourea novaeangliae, assembly GCF_001272555.1. NCBI lineage: Eukaryota > Metazoa > Arthropoda > Insecta > Hymenoptera > Halictidae > Dufourea > Dufourea novaeangliae. The sequence goes on along the minus strand of NW_015374029.1, from coordinate 222,641 downwards.
CATTTACAACTACTGTGAAGTTACCATTTTTACGGTTTCATGATGTTAAAGTTTCAAAAGTAAGACCAGTCCTGAAAAAATATTTACTCAAAATAAGGAATTTCAAAGGATTTCAGACAACAGATAATAAAATTACTGCATATTTGAATCCTAACTTGATACAAAAGTTTGAAGACTTCTCAGAAAATGACAGAGAACAATTGTCAGGATTATATGAACAATTTGGGATAACAGATTTAAACGTGAACTATGATAATTGGCATACTAATGACTTATTAAAAGCTATTTTGCCTGAAGGAATTGAAGTTCCAACTTCATACAGTCTGATAGGCCACATTGTGCATTTAAATCTACGTGATATGCATTTACCATATAAGACAATTATTGGTCAGGTTTTCCTCGATACTTTACCCGTTGCTAAAACAGTTGTGAACAAGATGAATACAATTGATACAACATTTAGACATTTCACAATGGAGATACTTGCTGGTGACAAGAATACTATTACAGTAATAAAAGAACACGGTTTTACATATGAGTTAGACTTTTCTCAAGTTTACTGGAATTCTCGGTTAAGTACGGAACTTTATGCCTGCTGCTCTGAAAGGAGTTAAAGTGTTTGCAAATGATTTAAATCCTGAATCTTATAAATGGCTTAAAAAGAATTTTGTCATTAATAAAATAAAGTCTAATTATCAATCTTTTAATATGGATGGCCGAGAATTTTTAAGAACTGTCGTGAAAGATGATATTTTAAGCAGACGAGTTAACAATGAAGTTGGTTCAGAACATATAGTAATGAATTTGCCCAGTCTTGCTGTTGAATTTATGGATGTGTTTTATGAATGTTTCAATGAGGATGAAGTAAAGAAAATGTGTTCTCAACCCCCGATTATACATCTGTATTGCTTTGTGAAGGCAAACAAAGGAGAAGATGCTTGCAGACTTGGACAGTTGTTAGTAGAAGAAAAACTTGGTTGTAATTTGCAAGAGTCTTTGGTCGATTTACACAATGTTAGAAATGTTTCTCCATACAAAGAAATGATTCGTGTTTCCTTCCTGCTAAGTGAAAGAATTTTAAAAGGCGAGGAGCCAGCATTGAAGAAACTAAAACTGGAAAATAATTATAATATATCTGCAAGGGATAATATTACAGAAAATAATGGGAAAGAACAAGGGACCACAAAAGAATCAGAAGAGCAAGAATGTGTTCAAAGTAGCAACAGTTCGTAGCGTTAAGCTGAAAGCAAAAGCACAGAAGGTGGTGTCTAATTTAAAAAACGTAAGTGTGTTCCTACAAACACTAAAGCGATAATAATATAATTAAATATAAATAATGAATTAGTGTGTACATGAGCTTTGTTCGCATACAACTGTTTTTTTGATATTTGTATAATGTGAATATTGCAATTTTTCATGCAATTTTCCTTCATTTTAATAGTTGGATTTGAAAGGAAAGAAAGGAAGTAAAGGAAACAAGGATAAAACAGCTCAGATAGATCAACAACTTCTGGAACTACGTAAAGAAATGCATCAGTCCAAGTCTAAGATGAAGGTACAAAATACAAAACCCGAAGAAAAGAAGAAAGTGCCCAATAGAACACCAGTGCAAACAGATGCAGCAACATCCTTGGTTGGACAAATGCAAATTTGATAGACACTTTGTACCTATTATCTAAGATATATGCTGTTATCATGTATTAATAAAAATGTATAATAATACTGACTTACTCTATACAGTGTAATAAAACAATTGTAATTTCTATTTTATGTAAGGTTTCTTTGGAGAGATATTGTTACATAAAATAAATGTAATTCATGAAAAAATCGTTTTATTAAGTCGTTTCCTATCACCTCATTTTTATCCCAAGCAGTTATGTAAGTGTAATCACAATTACACATTTCAGATTTGAGTTTCGTTTAATTGATGATACCCACGCCATTGTTACGTCAAAGTTACAAAGCGTGAAAATATATACAAATTGTATCACGTTATTATTTCACATATCTTTCTTTCATTTCATGTAGGAGGACCACCATGGAGGTTCATACTGCCAGTTTGATTGTAATAGGAGATGAAATTTTACGTGGACAAATTATTGATACAAATACATCATACCTAGCAAAAAGTTTACAAGCTGCTGGCATTAAACTTAAGAGAGTCACCGTGATACCTGATGTTGTGCGTATATTTTATGATCAGTATATTATTTTTAAAAAAATTGTCAATTTTCACGTGAAATATAACTGATTAAATTATTCGACTGAAATATTTCGTGTACGTTATCATCGAATTTAATATTTTAAATGAAGAGTTCTAAATAAATTCTATAAATTAAAATGGTAAAATCATCTTGAGACGTATTTTCATATACTTTCAAGATTAAATGTTCTTAAAGAATTTTTATACATATAGTCTCATTGAATATGGTCTCTAGAATCTCACTACGTGTAATGTAGCCTTTTGTATTAGGTAGATGGAATTTCAAAGATTGTCTGTGATGCTTCCAAAGAGTATTCTATTGTCTTCACATCTGGTGGTGTTGGACCTACACACGATGATGTAACATACGAAGGTGTGGCCAAGGGTTTGGGATTGAAACTTGAACAACATGAAGAATTGGTTGGTGTTCTTGCAGATGTCTTTCCCAATCAACCCGAACGCTATCGTCTTGCTATTGTACCGAGTCCTTGTGAACTTATTTATGTTCCGTTGCAGAGTGAGTTAATAATTAACAGGAAATATTGGCAGTTAATTTTATTTCAAACGAAATATTCGTTCATTAAATATTTTAACTGTAACGAAAGAATTTTTTGAAATCGTTTTAAGAATTATAAATTAAATCAATTTCAGGAAAGTATGCAGTTATAAAAGCGAAGAACGTGTATGTGTTGCCAGGCTCACCAAAATATTTTGAGCCCGCTGTTGATGTGATAGTACCAAAATTAAAACACGGTACTCCTGTTCACTTTGAGTACATAGACGTTAATTTAGACGAATTATCTATCGTGGAAACATTGGACGAACATGCAAAACGTTGGAAAGATAAAGTCCTCATTGGTAGTTATCCACAGACAGCACCAGAACCATGTACGAGAATCACATTTGAAGGGGAAACAGAACACGTTTTAGAAGCAAAAGTTGAACTTCTGTATTCTTTACCTGGTCAAAAGTTACAAACTCTAGAAAATGGATTTACTGATTACCATGCAAGAACTGTTATAAAAGCAGCCGATGATGAAGCTCATGTGAAGTCTGCTTTGGATATCTTGCAAGAATGTTACAAAACGTAAGTTTTATGACAAAAGAACTTAAGGTAGACTATTTTCACAAAATAAATTTATAAAAACAATGATACTATTATTTCACTCTATATTTTTAGGTATAAACCGGAAGATATTTTTATCAGTTTCAATGGTGGTAAGGATTGCACAGTGGTCTTACATTTGGCCGCTGCTATTGCAAAATTACGAAACATGCCGTCCTTGTTATGTTTGTATGTAACAGCTGATTCATTTCCAGAGGTACTATTGGTTATTGAAATCAGTCCTATTGATTTCATTCACAAAATCACGCGTACGCTTTTCCATACAATTGCAGCCCTTATGTTAGAATGATTTTTTAAAATAATTTTGTAGGTGGATTCTTTCGTCGAGAAAGCCGCTCAGTATTATAATTTAGAATTGATAAGGAAGGAACGTCCTATAATTGCGGCGTTAAGTGCGCTGGTGGAGGAAAGGAAGAATTTAAAAGCAAGCCTGATGGGAATGAGGAAGGGTGATCCCGGTTCAGAGAACGTAAAGCCTTTCACGCAAACCGATCCAGGTTGGCCGAATATAATTCGTGTAAATCCTATTTTAAACTGGACGTACGAGCAAGTGTGGAGTTTTTTGCTGAAACACAACGTACCATACTGCTCGTTGTACGATCAAGGTTATACAAGTTTAGGTTCGAAGTCCACTACGCTACCGAATCCACGATTGAAGAATCCGAATAATTCTTCGTCCTACCTTCCGGCCTACACTTTGGTCGACGAGTCGACCGAAAGGCAAGGCAGAGTATAAATGAAATGTCACATTTATTTCCATGCGATAAAATTGTGTGAAATGGCGTGAACCTTACCACGACTTGTCTGTGCTATGCAACTTGAAAACGCTTTTACCAAAAAGACAAGAAATATATTTTACATCTCGTATAATTTAAAGTATACGATTGAATGCACAATTTACAATACTTCACTATATATTTTTACGAATAAGCAACCGGAAAATAAATCACTTAATTATTTAATTAAGCAGCACCTACTGGTTTAGGTATTCAATTTTGACTATAGCAAACGATAACGAAGTTCTGTGCATTGACATGGAACTTCTATAGCAATAATTTCTAATTCTGTAGTTAGAAGTATTTGTCGTCGTCTAATTGATCTCGAATAAAATTGAATATGATAACGAAAGAAATTTCTATGGATCTGTTAGTGATTATGAATATGATGATTTGTTGTAATTTTTATCTCTTGTATTCTTTGTAATTTATCTCTTCGCACAGCAACGTGTGATTATAAAAGTATTGCAATAATAAAAGACCAGCTTGTATTAGTTTTAAAATTCTTGCGAAATGATTCTCGTTCATTTCGAAATGTGTGTATGCACAAAATAAAATGTACATGAACTGTAAATCACGAGTATTTATTTCTATCGACTAATGTGTCAACTACCCTTGCCAATTGTATCGTCAATAACGGACCAATATAATCAGGGTTTTATTGCATTAGGCTACGCAAACGGTTGGCAGTTTCCCGTCAGAAGCTTTATCTCATCAATTCATTCAGTATAAAAATCCTTACTCTGCTAGAATCGAACTTATCCATCCAGATTTGTATATCAATTCATGTTTAGTTCACGTTGCAAGTTCTTAATTAGTTTAAGTTTTACGTAAAAATCATCTATTTACACCATTTATGTCACAAAAGGACTTCAAAATGGCGTCTATCGAAAACGTAGCCGTTCGTAGTCGACGAAATAAATTCAAATTCTGCTTCGTTGAAATTCCAACGTGTTACTTCGTAAAAATCATTTATTCAAAGCCATAGCAAAATCAATCTAGTCTACTACTTCGATCAATTGCTCCTCGCGTTATTGGCTTACATTATTAAAAAAAAAATATTGTCGAGATTTACACGCATTAACTACACTCTACACCAACCGTTCATAAAAGTATGATATATACCCCCTAATCAGAAGAAACATTTACTCGGTCTCGTTTCACTTTAGGAAATTTCAAATAAAAACTCTCATGAATTTCCCTTGCTTCGCGAATTTTATCATGGAAAAGACTCGTTCGTTTGATCAAATAACGGAAGGAGGCAAATACGTCGTAAATACTCCAAATTCGTGATTTCCGTGACAAAAGTCCCTATTTATTCTTATCGAATCATCAATTCCACCTGTCTTATGTATCGTTTGTCTATACAATATATGTCGTCGCCCGAGTTCTTAACTGTTCTAATTCAATTTTTCAACAGAATTTAGTCGATCAATCTACTTTCCAGATAGCATATGACGCCTTGAAGACGCCCATTTTACAACTATTTTAGGTCCAAGGCGCCTTTAAGCCGTCTTCAAGGTGTTATGTGCCATCTGGGTTGCGTCTCATCGGTCCTAAAAATACAAATTCATCATAATACAAAGCAAAATTCCACCTAGAAAACAACAAATATCGTTTGAAAACCTAACTCCGAAACATTGAAAGTTCTTCTTTTTCTCATTCCACATAGCATATGACGCCTTGAAGACGTCTATTTTACGTCTATTTTAGGTCCAAGGCGTCTTTAAGCCGTCGTCAAACCGTCATTGCGCGTCATGTGCTATCTGGGTAATGGTTGTATCTCCAAATACTAACATAAATGAAAAATTTAAATTGATAATAAGATAAAAATTTGGTTAAATATTGCAACAAACATCTATTCAGCAGATGATATTGCAGTGTGTTTGAATATATTACTACGTTCCTGGCTTCTATAATAATAAACATCCTAAGCATTAAACTCAGTTCAGAAACTACCCAGATAGCACAAAACGTCTTCAAGACGCCCATTTTACGGCTATTTTAGGTCTAAGGCGTCTTTAAGCCGTTTTCGAGGCAACATTGGGCGTTCATGTGGTATCTGGGTAGTGGAGATAGAACAATTGAGAACTAGGTGGAACGACGATGTGTTTCTAAATGAAACGAACATTTTGACGCAGCCCCATACCCAATCGAACCCACACTAAATAGAACGTTAGACCACAGATGAAGTTCGAGGGGAATTCCCCGTTTCTTGGTAGGTTACTCCGTTCGTACGGTCTTCCGTACATCGACTGATGATCTTGGTTGACCATCCTCCCCTCTCCACCTACCCCCTACCCCCCCATCGATGACTTTGACGCGCATTTTCCTGCTGACCAAGAGCAACTAGGGGATGATCCCCGGCTGATCCGCCGCAGCGAAGCCAGCAAAATCCACCCAGATTAGGGTTTCGTCGTTTTTACGGTGGGACGGAGGGAGGGCGGAGGGTGCAGCGACGAACGGGGTATAAAACGGCCGTACGATCAACCGTTATCAAGGTGAGAGGGGCTGGCGGACGGTTAAGAGAGGCGACGATGTCGAACGACAGCGTTCACTGGGAGGCGAGATACGGGCCGGCTGGGCCGCCGCGGATGCTCGGATGGAACGTACCAGCCGAGGAGATCATTCACATACCGGAACACTGGCTGGTCTATCCGGAGCCGAATCCCTCCCTTCACTATTTACTGGCCCTCCTCTACGTCCTTTTCACTTTTCTCGCCTTACTCGGGAACGGATTGGTGATATGGATCTTTTGCGCGTAAGTTTTTTTCGCCGATACACAGTTTCTCTCTCTCTCTCTCTCTCTTTGTCATGCTTTCGTGGTACCGTCGTGTGTGCGCGTGTGTGATCGAACACAGTGGGCCATTCTGGCGATCTCTGGCTGAATTTCATTCGAATAATGCAATGCTTGAAAATATTTCGTTTTTTGCCATATTTTTGTAATACAGACAGTGCAAGAAGTTTTGGTAATAGAATTGGAAACGTTTAGAAATAGTTCGTTTACTCATCCGCGAAATATTTAACCAGGACTGGATTTATCATTAAGGCGGCATTTCCATTCGGTGGTGTCGAGAAATCGATTGTGTTTTTTAATGTATTTTCTTAAAGTGTAACAACTCGAAAATGTGTTCCCGAAGTGATACGCTTCAATTCGTTGAAATCACGGAGTTATAACGATTTCAAGCCCAGATAGCATGCGACGCCCAATGACGCCTTGAAGACAGCTTAAAGGCGCCTTAGACTTAAAATAGCCGTAAAATGGGCGTTATGTGTTATCTCCCAGATAGCACATGACGCCTTTAAGACGCCCATTTTACGGCTATTTTAGGTCGAAGGCGTCTTTAAGCCGTCTTCAAGGCGTCATGTTCTATCTGGACTGAGAGAAAACGGTGCACCGCTGCACGAGTAAACGCTTTTTTCTCGAAACCATGTTTTCCAAATTGGTTGCCACGATGTCTCAATAATGAATTAACCAATCTACTTCAGCTTTGACATACGTATAAAATCTCTTTATATTGTTAACTTCTATATCATATCAATGTCTGCAATAGTTTTTAATTATCGCCTGGAGAAGTTGCAAATTTAATGAATTTTTCCTTTACATGGCTACCACTTTGTTGAAAAAATTTTTTTTCTGCTTCATAGTATTTCATAAGATAGCCAGTTTTATGTTGATTAAGATTATCTTTTTATTTCTTATTTTTGGTCTATGAATTCTTAGTTCTAAAAATCGTTTACAAATAGTGATGGGCACCATCGACTAAAAACTATCGACTAAGTCGATAGTAACCAACGACTACTTTCAGTCGACTAATTTTTTCAATCGTCGACTACTTTAGTCGCTTGAAGCGACTAACTTCAGGCGAATAATATTAGTCGCTTGAAGCGACTACTTTCAGTCGACTAATATTAGTCGCTTGAAGCGATTACTTTCAGGCGACTAATATTAGTCGCTTGAAGCGACTACTTTAGTCGATTAAATTTAGTCGCTTCAAGCGACACGCTCGAACTATCGAGCTGTTGATCGCTATTGACTGGATCTTGATTATTTTCTTCGCGATGCAAACGAATTGTAATTTTTCCATATATTTTTTTATGCATTACCAATAACTGTGCAAATTATTGCTTATAACCTAATTGATTTTCATACAAAATTTAGAGCAGTTAATTTTTTAAGTGCCAATATTAAATAGCTTACAAAAAATCGAATATTAGTAATTGTTTAAAAAAACTTGTTTACCACTTATATTTTTGAAATTCTATCTATGAACTAATACATTTCCAAAAGGTAAATACACCAATGGTGCTGAAAAGTTGATGACATAATCTATACATAACCTATAAAGCAACATTTCAGTCAACTAAAAACTATCGACTAAATAGTCGATAGTATGTTGCGACTAAATAATCATTAGTCGATAGTTTAATTTAGTCGATGGTGCCCATCACTATTTACAAATGACGCCACCGAGTGGGAATACCCCCAAGTAAATTAAGGGACGTGTTCGTGGCATCGAGGGAAGGTGGGCACCACAGAACTTTTCCATTGCTAAATTCACCGTGGACCAATTTCAACGTATCATTTTGAAAATATGCAATACGAATAAACTCTTCGATATAGATTCAGGATGCATTGCTTCTTCAGATTTGGTGATATTGAAAATTTTCTTGAATACAAATAATCTGTTCTCTTGGTCCTAAAAAATACGGGCCTGACAAAAGTTATGACAAAGGTACGATGGAATTACAGTTTGACCAGGAATTTTTGGCAGCCACTGTACAAAATTTTTGTACGAGATACTAAAAAAATGCAGCGAGTGGATTAGAAGATTATGTATGATTTTGAGAATCTGAAAATTTTGCAAATACACGTGGACATTTGTGAGTTATTAACAATTGAAAATAATACGTTGAATTGAAGTTAAGTTATATTTAAAAAAAACTAGTTCCAATTTTGCACTTCACAATGTTATACTTTGAAACGGTATAAAGAAAAGTATTCTCGTGTATCCGTAGTAATATTTTCTGTTTTGTGTAATTCGTATATTAGTATTATTCATAAAAATCACGTCTTCTTGTTACTTCAAGAAAAAATATTATTTGTTGAAATATCAGAGGAGCATGTTAAAAAGTTTTTGTTTTTGGAAATTAAAATATTTTAAAATAATAAATATAAAAACATTATTTTTAAGTAACGTTTCCTCGAATAAAAAGTGTTTACAAAAAATTTTTGTTATTAAAATAGAGTATCACTAGAGCTACAACTTTTGTCTTAAGTATTTCCCAATTAGACGTATCAATTGTGTCCTAGAAATTAAATTGCGTGTAGATTGCCATTCTGACCCACTGTTCGTCGCTGGGAGGATTAATGTCGTTTCTCCATAGTGTGAGAGACGCGATATCGTAATGTCCGGTTGCGTAAACCATTTTGGCGAACATCGAAGCTTCACGAACAGAAATGTCTTTCCTTTCCTGTTCGTTATTCTCCGGTTGAAGAAACAAATTGTTCGAATAATAATAATAGTTCATGCATGACGCACGGTAACACGAAACGGAGATATAAAAAAATATAAATAATAATTATAATAAAACATTTTCAAACTGCCAATTTTATACGTCATAAAACCGTAGAAAACTAATTTTTTAAATCCATTTTACTTTTTTTAATTATTTTATTTGAAAAAAAAAGTTTGTCTATATGCAGAACAGAACTGCAAGCAAATCGTAAGCTAATTGTATGGTGAAAACTTTTGAAACAATTATTATTTCTGTTTAGAAGTACAATAGTGCAACTTCTTCACAATTTTCCCATTTTGAACACGTAAAACCTCTGCATTTGAATAATTTACATCTCCATTTTCGAATCTCGGATTGTAACCCAACGTCTAGCTTGGTCTTGCTATTTTTCTAAAAATATTTCTATTTGTGAGAAGATTGTCCGTCTATTCGCATATATACAGACTCCTCTCGATTAGCGTAGAAAATAATTACAGAAAGTATATGAGGTGGTCCAAGTACAAACTAGGGTCTAAATATGGGTTAGTTGAAAATATAGGGTTATGTTAGGCGCTTCACCGTAACAGGAATAGCGATGAAACTACGACTCAAAAACAAAAGAAAACATGTTTACGATATCTCGAAGTGTTTACATCTTAAAAAACCTTCGACAGGTTTGACAATGAATCCTGAACGTAAAATACCTGGCCCATATTTAGACCACCTACCTCTATGCGCACGTTTTAATTGTCTGTTCTTCTGGTTTGTTTCACCATCTTAAGCGCCAAGTCGTTAAGGACACCGTCGAACATGTTCGTCGTGAACCTCGCGATATGCGATTTCTTCATGATGATCAAGACCCCGATCTTCATATACAACTCGTTCAACACCGGTTTCGCGTTGGGTCATTTGGGATGCCAGATATTCGGCTTCATCGGTTCCCTGACCGGCATCGGGGCCGCCATCACGAACGCGGCGATAGCTTACGATAGATATAGGTACATACAATGGTTTCTTCTGTGACCTTTACAGATAAAGACACAAAAACCGAAGCAATACAGTAAATCAACGATGAGTGTACGAAGGTTCCCACATCAGTTGTATAATCGTTAGTTTTTAGGTTCTATATAAATTCCAAAACGATTATAGAACCGATTATCGTAACGATTGTACAGAATTCTGCAGTAAATGAAATCGCAATATATTCCAGTCATAAATTACTATGTACTTATAAGTAAAATTCTTGAAAATCATTGTGAATAAGTAGGTAAATATATGTACACCCTGTATATACAATTATGTTGTAACGCGAAAAGTGTTCGTTAATATAAATTTTCAACTGCTTAACAAAATTTTACCATACTTCGCAAAAAAATTATGTTTATATATATATGCAGTGATCTATAAACGTAATGTATTGTGATTTCATTTATTGCAAAATTCTGTGCAATCGTTACGAGAATCGGTTCTATAACCTAAAAAATAACGGTTATAGAACTGATATGGGAGCTGATATAAGAACCGTAATTGAAACTTGATGTAGTCTGAAATTTAGGTCCTTCATAACAGTTATTCAGAATGAAAATTTTTCATAACTCTTCCAATCGAAATTGTTATACAACAGTTTGAAACAGTCATTTTCAGAACCGTTTCAATCCTTGGTGCCAAGCAGCTTTCGAACACTCATCGATGATTTACTGTATACGTACGAACACTCATCGATGATTGACTGTACACATACTTATGAGCAAGAGTCTAGTCGTTGGGTTTGTTTGTGACGACTCAATTTTTCTTTTCTTCTATTCCCAGCACCATAGCAAGGCCTCTTGATGGTAAACTGTCACGTGGTCAAGTGATGCTGTTTATCGTGCTGATTTGGACCTACACAATACCGTGGGGTCTGATGCCGGTGATGGGTGTCTGGGGTCGTTTCGTACCGGAAGGTTTTCTAACCAGTTGTACCTTCGACTATCTGACCGACACTAGCGAGATACGGATCTTCGTCGCCACCATATTCACGTTCTCTTACGCGATCCCGATGTTGCTTATAATTTACTACTACAGCCAGATCGTCAGCCATGTCGTGAACCACGAAAAAGCGTTACGGGAACAGGCGAAGAAGATGAACGTCGACAGTTTGCGAAGTAACGCTGGCACGAACACCCAGAGCGCGGAGATTCGTATAGCAAAGGTATTTTTCGTTCCGTTTACAGACCCCTTTCGTTTATCGTCTGGCTTGTTCTACACGATTATTGTCCAGGGGTTATCCCCACTACTGGAAGGGAACCTGTCAAGCGCAACGTTGTTGCCCCTCCGCTTCCCAGATAGCACATGACGCTTTGAAGACGGCTTAAAAGCGTCTTAGACTTAAAATAGCCGTAAAATGGGCGTCTTCAAGGCGTCATGTGTTATCTGGGTTTTATTGCCGAAGTTCGGACCGCGGACATAAAATGAATTTACGAGGGTCTAAAGCATTTCTTCCTATAAGATTATTGTCGCGGCGCGGACCCGAGTTCGGGACGATAATCGACAGAAGTCTGTACAGTGAATCATCGATGAGAGTCCTGAGTTTCGAATTTCCAAGCCAATGATACTTGTTTCAGTTTCATACAGCCATCAGTTTATGAAATACTTAATGTTTAGTATCGAGGAGCCTTTGAACACTCATCGATGATTTACTGTACGGACACCCACGTACTGACGCGTTAGTCTTTTTTTTTTAATACTGGTAACTTCGGAGTTACACTGTAAATTAAGGGAAGTATTTGTACGAAGAACCAATTATTATGTTCGTAGAGAAGATTAAAAGTTACGAGATATACTGATCATAGAGCGTGGATTAGGATCGGGAGTTTAATTGTAATCAGAACTGACCTGGGAGTCGTAACATTTTGGCTGTATCAATGGTATGTCGATGTGGAATTGGAATATAGAAGTAAATTGAAAATTGAAAATATAAGTATAGAATTTTTTCGAAAAATATCGAGGCTCATTGTCGTGAAAGATTTAATGTAGTTTCTCCCTTGAAGAAATACAGGGAACAGTTCCGGTAATTCAAGATGGCGGCGGACAAAGTGTCTGGAATGTCAATTTTCGAGAAGTCTTCACGTCGAGGAAGCGGAAACAGCCGTGTGCCGACAAATTTGACGAATTACGGGGACAATCAAGGTGCACGACACTTTTAACGGCCGAATAATCGCACAGTCGGATGATTCACGAGATGAAAGGTTTCAGGCCGTCGGTCTTCCGCCATCTTGAAATATTTCCGTAGCTTGTTCCATCGTGAAAATGATCGCAATGTTACGAAACATTGTTTTAATCTGTATTTGGAAAATTTGTCAACGTGGTAATAGAATCAGGCAACCTACGTTTGCATCTACAAGGACGAAGTATAGTTACTGTTCAATAATATGTCTGGATCAATCGAACCGTATAAAAATATATATATTAGGTGTACCAATAAGTAATTCAATTATTGCTCACAACTATTCCGTTATACGTATTTTAACTGAAAAATGTATTCCAGACTTTTTACTCGCGTAATCTCTTTCGCGTCCGTGAATATTATGGAACGGTCTGTATACATCTTTGTTTTCCACAGGAACGAACAGCGATATTATGAAAGAAAATATTTATCAGTTTGTTTTGGTACACCTACATAATAATATTACGCTCTGTACAAACCAATTTAAGCTTCTCTTGCAAAGTCGATTGATCTGTAACCTCTGTTAATAATCTTAATGTTCATAGGCTGCCATCACCATCTGCTTCCTGTTCATTCTCTCGTGGACCCCGTACGGCGTAATGGCGATGATTGGCGCGTTTGGCAATAAAGCTCTGCTGACACCCGGAGTCACAATGATTCCAGCGTGTACGTGCAAAGCTGTTGCTTGCTTGGACCCGTACGTGTATGCTATCAGCCATCCAAGATACAGGTAAGCTTAAAGGTCACCAAGAATCGTATTTAATCCGGTTTACAACGGACGACGTACCCTCGTACGTCAAAGTCTACTTCTCTTACTGCCCCAGGTATTTGGGCCCCAGTTAGGGTTAGGTTACCCTTTTGACTCACCTCCCCCTTTTCAGTGTTTCGTTATTCAGCGCTACCTTCGAGTAAACTATCTCTATTAGTAAAGTTTCAAAGTGTAGCTGTGCGTGTCATCTTTGAATCTTGGAAGATCTAGGGGACGGAGGTGTGTAGTTATCTCATTTTCTTTATTTTCAATCTAACTTTCCAAGATTCAAGGATGACATGCACAACTACACTTTGAAATTTCGCCAACCCCGTTTACCCAAAGGGGGCGCTGAACAAGGAAACACTTTGAAGAGGGAGAGGCAAGCGAAAAAAGATTGGGAAACTATGAGTTAACCGAAGTTACGTTAACCTCCTCGTTTTGGCTCAAATCATCAAAAATTCCAACTCCGAAACACGAAATCATCCAACGCGAATCTAATTTCTTCGACGATTATAACGATTTCCACAATATCGACTCTCTCTCTCGTCGATAACGTAGATAGTCTGCTTGACCATCTGCCGATAAAAGAAGAAACTACCATTACCACAGGGCGCGACGTGGACATCTCAAACTCGCGTGCATACGTAACCGTAAGAATTCGAATTCCGTACGACAAACGGGAAAGCAATTTACCAGCTAGCTTCGAGCAGACCTTCGAATCGTTCGTCGAGGATCGACAATAATAATATAATATTCCGAACACAATCACTGAGGAACATTTAAATTGAGACGGTGTTGTTTGCGACAGGTTGGAGCTGCAGAAACGATTACCGTGGCTCGAGCTGCAAGAGAAGCCGGTGTCCGACTCGCAGAGCACCACGACTGAAACCGTGAACACACCGCCGGCCTCCAGCTAGACCTCGACCGAAGCACGTTTGTTTCTGGTAAACAAACGTTTGGGGGACGTGAAACTACATTTGGCACTCAGGCGACGCTATGTTTTCACTTTGTTCAAAATACGCGATCCTTGTATAGCGAAAGCAACTGCAATAAAGCAACTTCCTGGCACGCTTGGTCCCCCGGTTTCTTGTCACTTTGATATGGTTATTAAAAAAAAAAAAAACAATTTCGTTAGACCGAAAAATCGAGGAATGGGAACCGTTCGTTCGGTCGCACGAAGTCGCTAACGAGGAACGAGCTTGGACACAATCGGATGGGATATCACGCCGATGATCACTGAAGAGGCGGTTCTCGTTAAGGAACAAAAACTGACAAATTGCAACTTTATTTTCGCTTATGCATATAACTACTCGCCTTATAGCTACGATTCTAGGCCTTAGAAATCCGAGAAACAAAACCGAAACGATACCATGAATGTCGACTAAATCTGATCGGCCAGCGCTTGGTAAACGTCCCCGATTATCACGACGGGGAGGATCGTTCGTTACGTGTTAACTAGATCGCGTAATCGAGAATTGACTGTGTGTTTGTTGCTTTTTTTTCTCTTTCTTCTTTTTTTTTTGGAAATCAATCGGACACTACAATTTCGAAGGCGTAGACGGAAATCGTTGTCAATGAGCAAGATATACCTCCCTGAACCACAAGACGAGAATGTGGGCGGGGTTTGTCGATTTCGTACAAATTTTCATTTCGATAACATCGCGAGAGTAAACAATGTAGGAACGAAAAAAAAATAATAAACGGGCAGGGAAATCACGGGAGAAAGATCGGGACAACACATCGATTTTGCGCGTTTCGATTTCTGTTTTGTGCCCGATCGATCGTGAACAGGATAATTATTGTCGTGGCCAATCGAATCGACGACAATAAGTATCGCGGTTCGTAACGGAAGTCAGCTTCTTCGAACGGGAAAAGAATGTCTTTTTCTGTTTCCGCTGTCGTCTCGAACCAATTCCGGGCTATCGTCGCACCGTCGCCATCTTGGATCACCGGCTGAGCCGCCATCTTGGATTACCGGCCGAGCCGCCTAGATGGCCGCACGAAATCGCATTTCCTAACGGTTTTTGTGGCTCGCTCGCTCGCTCGCTTTTGTACTATGTCACCGCTAACTGTGCTAAATATACAATTACGATAATAAATTAATAGATCACGGTTCTGTACACTTCCCTAGGAACTTTCTACATTCGGCTATGTTAAATTCACAGAAGACATTGATTTACTTCCGGAGAACTCGAAGCGGTTACGAGATGTATCGCGACTCGATTGCCGTGCGAAGGTCCATTTACGTAAAGGCGTGTGTCGTGTGTAGCGATTGTAAACGAAACATTTAATTTAAAACGTTCGATTGTAAACGAAACTGCCGCGAATACAACATCACACATGTCGCTCACGGTTGTACGAATTTTGATTATTCGTATTCCGTTTTCTCGATCACGAAACCCACATAGCAAATGACGCCTTGAAGACGCCCATTTTACGGCTATTTTAGATCTAAGACGCCTTTAAGCCGTCTTCAAGGCGCCTTAGACCTAAAATAGCCGTAAAATGGACGTCTTTTAAGCGTCATGTACTATCTGGGAATACAATATTTTGTTTCGTTTAGACTTGTGCGTGTAGCTTGAACACAAGACGAGGAACGATCGAAATTGTCGTAGAAATGTCCTTGTAAATGGACCTTGACAGGTTACGAAAAAACGATATAACGCTCAGGACAGACGTGAGAACACGCGCGACGTCGGCTCGAACGACCCCATCGATACGGGATTCGCACGAATAATAAGTACAACGCCATAACAATATGAAACGATCAATGTTATTTCGTACGCGGGGGGGCCATTCTGGAAGTTTTCAATAATAAACGATGAATCGGTCTCTCGCTGCGAAACCCGTGAAAATGTTAGAGAATAACACGCCTGTCCTTTTCAACTGAAATTTAGGCAATAGTGTTTTAGATTTTCTTCAAACTTTAATGCGTTGAAGAGGCTTTGTCTAAAAAGGCAAAATATCATTTTAAAAAATGTCGCAAACAATTATAAGTACCTTTAATTTCAAGTTAAATTTGTAACTGTAACCTAACCTAAACGTCACTATAAATGTAGATTAAGTGAAAGAACATAAGCTGTAAACAGTAAAAAAGAGATATAATTGTTTATTTTCAAAGCATTATACTGATCAGAGTTGGTTAGAGCTAGTTTAATAAAAAAAAATTTTTCAGAATTGTTTGCGACATTTCTTAAAATGATATTTTGCTTATTTAAAGAGCCCCTTTCAACATAATAAAGTTTGAAGAAAATCGGAGATACCGACTTTGTACACTATTACCGAAATTTAATATAAGGACCACTTGGTTACAATGGGTAGTAAGGTTCAACAGTTATCGGCTTAATCGTGATAGACTCGCGAAAAATGAACGGAACTATTCTGACCTTTTCCCATTATTTACAAAATATTCTCACTCGTTATTCCTGTAAATATGTCGATTAACACGTTGACTGCCACAGTGGAAAAGACAGTACGTAGTCAGATACACTTTATTTCGTTTTTAAGTCATAAATCTTTGAAAATATATGCGTTTAATTAATAGAGATTGGTTGTCTTGTTTTAAATTATACTGTGATATTAATCTTATGTCAAAATTTTGTAGAGGTATTTAAATAATCCAGCATGTTTGCAATGTTTCAAGTACGAGTTATCTCGAAGCTGGCAGTCAACGTGTAAGTATACCCTAAAAATTGTGATCGAAGCGAAACCTTGATTTCCAGAACAGCCCGCCCATCGATTCGTATACAATGTCGAAAATAACGATAAATATATTAAAAAAGTACTCGAGGCGTGAACTTTAGACCACCAGCATAACAATGATCCCCAAGCGGCGGGGACTATCTACCATTTTTTCTTCCTCTACCTCTCTCACTCTCTCTCTCTCTCGCTCACATAATCTGCGACTGTACAATAATTCGTTTCCCTACGTCTACGATAACAATGAATAGAAATGCCATTAGAGATATGTATATTACAGATGATTCGTCTAAAAATGTAGGAGACGTAAGTGTTTTTCCTTTCTCTCGAATGAAAATATCAAAATTCCTGGTCACGTCGGTACACAAGCAATTATTGCGGGTATCCTTTTCGTGGATACGAACAAAGTTGTCGTTCTCATGGTTATCGAAATTCATTTAAACGACGTTCATTCGAGAGTCGTCACGCAATTGTAATCATAAAGCAGAACGTTTCCTTGACAAATTAGTACCGTATCGTTTTAATATTTTCAATTAACTGTTTTCGTTTTGCCAAAATAATTCAAATAAGTTCAAATGACAGTATTCCACCGCATCCCGCCCTTTGTATGGTACAATTTTAAATCGGGTTGTATGTCGTCACCATACTTAGCATAATAAAGAATAAGAAATCAATATTAAATTTGCCTAAAAATGGAGCCCGATAGATTACATCTACATATACATATAGTATGTTCAATTTGACATTCTGTTCGAAATTCCTTTAAAAGTTTCGGAAATGATATCTCTCGAATGATGACGTTTATACAAAATTCACATTTTTACGCGTTAATTTATAACAAATTGTTATTCAATTTTCACGGAAATTTTCATTAATGCCATACGATATTCCGTCAAGAATAGGAAACTGCAAATTCTACGAAATCTACATGATTATTTTTACCTTGTGCGTTCACAAAAATGGCCGGTTGTTGAATAATCAAAAATTACAAAAAATTGAATTCAAAATGGTAATTGGTACAAAGATTAAACTTTACTTTGCCGGATCAAAAATGATTGACTTCTTTTTATACCTCCTGGTAATATTCAACGAGTGGAATTTGAAAATGCAAGTTTTAAGTTTAGGAATCCACTGGTTCAAAAGCTATGCGTATGTAAAACCTGTAAAAACTAAAGTACTTTACAGGTTATAGTTAACGCCATATTGGTTTCTATCCAAATTCGTCCAATCAGTGGTGTCACTGTTTGCAAGATCACGTCGGTAGTGTTCGTTTTGGCGGGATAATTCAAATGTGCTTGCAAAAAAGAATCACTTATTCAAAGCGAAATACAGATTCTGAATTCCGGAAAAGTAAAGTTCAGCCGGTACAAATATTAGTGAACACGATTAATAACGAAATTCGGGATTGCTCGTACACCGACGAAACAGAAGAAAAAATGTACATATAAAATCACCACTTCGAAGAAAGAGAAATGGTGAAATTTTTCGGAGAAGATTGAACGAAAATCGGCCGAAATTCTTTTGAGCACGCGATCCATACTCGATCTATACGGCGAGAGTTGACCTAACCCAACCTGGTTGGGTCGATCGTCTCCCGTAATCGCCGTTGGAATGTAGGAACGCGATTTAAATCACATCTCACCAGGTATGCATCGTTTCGGCGAAGGCTGCAAGACTCGAAATTTGGTTACATCCTGATTGTTTTCCTCATCGTTAAAACAATGGTGTAAAATCTTCCCGTGGAAAGAACGTGATCATTGCCTGCGGCTAAACATCGATATTTACCTGGATATACACATCTGATATTTGCGCGCTCGCTACCTGTACGTGAGCATGTCGCGTACGCGTTTCACTCTGTCTCTCTGTGTTTCGTCTGTCTTTCTCTCTTTTTCTCTTCAATGCATCTAAAACACGCGCGAAGTACACTTCTTTTAACTCGTGAGACCGTAATCTAATTAACAGACTGCGGATTTTATGCGTCGGCGAGTGTGCAGGATAACCTAAAAATAACCTAAAACATCCGACAATATTAACACATTGGCGTACGGTAAAGTTCTGCTGATAATATCGTACTCGAATGCGAAACAAATATTGTCACCTGGGAAACCATAAATAAACAATGCACTCATTAACCAGGAAAACTTACTGTGAAAGCGAGATTCCTAGTTATCGGTAGGCCAGTGTGTTAACAAACGCGTTGATAGTATGATTCTGATATTTCTTATGGTATATGTAACCTTTTCGCAACATTCTGCAGAAAGTTTTAGTTTTGCTTTTTTTTTATTCTGCTTAATCAGAGTTGTCATTTTGATCGGAATCGAATCTGCATAAATATCCGCAGTCCACTTGTCACGAACGATCGGACCCAATCGTAGAACCGCGTGGTCCTGCAAGTGGAACCGGACTTCCGGTTCACCTAAGAACTGTTCCTCCGCGATACGTACACTACCGGACAAAAGTTAAGGACCTGGATCTCACAAAATTAATTAACGGGGAAATAACTCGTTCAAATAACTTGAAGGGAAAATATTAGTGTATATAAAGATTGAGGAAGGCTGACCAGAGAGGTAATTTATTGTATGGGGATGTATCATAGTTTGGAAGTGTCTGGAAAGTGAAAGAGTATTCTTAGGCAACAGTATTCTAATACACTAATGGAGTACTGTTCTCTGAGAATATTCCAATTTTTCAGTCAATTTAATATTAGCCTCTGAGAACAATGATTATGGAAATTTCTTTGTAAGTAAAAATACATAAGGTAAAAAATACATCACATTTGCCTTAGATATTTTGTTTCAACAATCTAAGGAAAATCAAGTGGTTCCTCCATTGATTAGTAACTGACTGCAACATTAAATGCATTGATTATTGCATAATTGTGCAAATGATGCTCATGATATGGTAATATGTTATAAAGTAACTGTTAAACAGTTGCAATCTTTATGCTTAAAAACAGATTATAAAAGATCTCACATCAGTTTAGCAGTCAGACTTCTATCATAAAGGGAAATGGTGATTCTGGTGGTCCAAACTTTTGGTCGGTAATGTACCTTTATTTTAAAGTACACTAGTTAGCATGGAAAAACGTGACAGGATAGATGCAACTCTGTGGAAGTGAAGTTCCATGTTGATTGAATGATGTAAAGTTAATATCAACAAACGAAAGACTCGACAGACGTTACTGGGAAGAAATGAATGACGTTGAGTATTAAATTGGACTACAAGAATTAATTGGCAACAATGTACAAGACGTTTCAGGATTTTTGGTACAACTGGTTGATAGAAACAGAAACAGAAAAGTAGCTTTCTTTTCTAGACCTTTCCAGAAACAGAAAGAATTAGTAAAATAATTGCATAGAAGACATTCAGTTTTGCAAACTTTAAACAGACTTTTTTGGTAGATGCATCATACAGTATGACGTTCCTTTTTAACATTTTTTTACATTTGTTACTTCTATGTTTATGTAAATTAATAGAAATCATTATAGGTAAGAATATGATTATAAAAATCAGGTACTCAATATTACATGTAATTAGTAAAATAAAGAAAGAACCATTAATGGATTTATTAAATTTTAAAAAATAATGAATTCTGTT
Organism: Dufourea novaeangliae; assembly: GCF_001272555.1. Classification (NCBI taxonomy): domain Eukaryota; kingdom Metazoa; phylum Arthropoda; class Insecta; order Hymenoptera; family Halictidae; genus Dufourea; species Dufourea novaeangliae. Next base: position 201,785 of record NW_015374029.1, on the reverse strand, counting down.
AACCAAGAATAAAACTTGTTTGTTCCTTTGTACGTGTTCTATTAACCAGTGAATTTATTAAACTTTAAAAAGTAATGAATTCTGTTAACCAAGAATAAAACTTGTTTGTTCCTTTGTACATGTTCTATTAACCAGTGAATATATATATACCTTTAAAACATAATAAACATACTAAATATGTAACTATTATTTAATTACTATTTTGAATATTCATTAAAGAGCAAAGTTTGTGTACAAAAATTATTAGTACCACAAGAAATATGAAAAAATATATGTATATAATATTAAAAAGATGTAAAAATTATTGGAACGATTATGTACACAAGTCCATGTTCAATGAAGCTCTGCAAGATTGTAAAGAGGCTTAAAAAAATTCAACTAATAATTACACCTCAGATGCTTAAAAATATATATGTACAAAATTATCAATTAGTTTGTTAGATTTATTTCTTTGGCTAGAAAGCAGATTACGCCTCACTTATTCGGTCCAAAAGGGAGAATATTCTATTTGTCTGATACAAAAGGAAGCATATTCTATTTGCCTGACTAAAACGTATTTGTACTCTATTTGTCTGACTAAGTTGGGACTATATTCTACTCATATAATTCACATTAAACTTTGTACTATTTATCTGACCAGATACGATACTAACTTCTTCTCTATTCAAGAATAATTCATACTTTACTTATCTGACAAGAGACATAGCAATCCTCTCTATTTTTCGAGTTTACGTTGTACCTGTTTATTCAGAGACTATCACGATTTCCCCTTTGTGTTCAACAATAGTTCATATTTTACTGTGCTGCCGTCAAACAAATCTAGCACTGCTCGTCCAACAGTCTACCAGACCTCACTCGTCTGACAAAGACAGCCTTAATCTACTCGCCTGTCTACGAACCTTCTACATTGTCCTTAAATGACACACATTCTACTTGTCCTTAAATGACACACATTCTACTTGTCTGCCTTAACTGGTACACGTTCTACTTCTCTGTCCTAAATTGTACACGTTCTACTTGTCCGTCTTAAATGGCACACCTGCTACTTGTCCGTCATAGATGGCACACGTTCTACTTGTCCGTCCTAAATGGCACACATTCTACTTGTCTGTCCTAAATGGTATATATTTTACCTGTCTGACTAGGGACAGTCCTCTCTACGTGTTCACGGCTACAGTCACGTTTACTCCACTTCTCTGACTAGAAACGGTTCTATATCCACTCATCTGAAAGATCTCCCGTTACCCAACAATGTTTTATAGAAAATATCAAATGGTATTACCAGACCAGCAACAATCTTAACTTCACCTAAAAATTAATTTCTTGTGCTCTCTATCATACGTTCTCCCACGAATCTGCAAAGTTTCATCGAACAGCTTCAAGAACGCTCCGATAAACCTACAAAAGGTACAAACATTGGAACTTCAGGAAGGGCAGTTATCGAGTCGCAGTCACCATCTACGCGATTCACGCTCTTCCAAGCCAATAATGATTCTCCAACGAGACCAGTCGGGCCCCCTCTAACGCCCCCTATTACAACGATATCATCTAACTCTGTACGTAAGACACTCAGCGGATAAAGTCACAATCTATCGGGTATGCCGGCTGTTTAACCCTTTCGTTGCTATTAGCACCAATAGACACTTCTAGTAAAAGGTTAGATTCATACTGCGCGCGGTTCGCATCTATCGACGCTCAACGTAGTTCAGGTGTCGGTCGCTATTGGCGCTGTGTGTTCTCGCGAATACGGACCTTCGTAAAGGGTATACAGTAAATCCTCGATGTGTGTTCGAAGGCTCCTCGGCTCTGAATATTAAATATTTCATAAACTAATGGCGATATGCGGTTGAAACAAGTATCATTGGCTTCAGAATTCCAAGCTTTATCACTGGCTAAACGTTATTAGAAAGTCAGTGTTACACCTGGGAACGACCTTTCCTCGTCGATGCCGAGGAGCCTACGAATACTCATCGAGAATTTACTGTAGTCCTTTCGGTGAGGTTATTTGTTCGCAAGACCAATAACACTGCTCGCGACTGTTGTCCACCGGGTAGCTTGAAATTTCCCATAATCGTAATCGTTTGCGCAGAGTTTTCCATGTTCGATCCCGCGGCTCGAGAAATCGACAGATCGTCTGCTACGCAGTGGTTCACGTCTGAAATCTGCCAGCAACGAAAAGGTTAATTGGCATACGATTATTTCTCGCGCACGACACGGAAAGCTGTCCTACCATCAACGATTTTAGGCGAACGGAGTGTGTTTAACAGTGTCTATTTCTTTCTGTGTGTGTGTGTGTTTATTGTGTACACGTGTACCTTGCATGTGTGACTAGACAGCGTCTCACGAAACGTCTCTCTCTTTGTCTCTCTCTCAGCGAACAAGAAAAAAGCGTATTGCCTAATGATTTATTTGCTCGTGTACCATTATTGTTACTCTTACCGTTACTATCAGAGCTATCCGTACTTCGTTAATCTCCGAAATCCGCGCGGATCGTCCTCCTTAACACTAGATTTACGGACATTTCTTATACTCCTATCTCTACGGACACGCGTCAACGAAACCGCACATTTTTTTTTAAGAAAAACAACTTATTTCTTTTAACACTCAATTTACGATAGCATCAAATTGTCGCGTATCCGTAGAAATAGGTATACCATATAGAGAATTTCGAGATTAGAAGGCATTCGAAATGCGTCAAATTGACGCGTTCCATAAACCTAGTGTTAATTCGTCGATTTCACTCCTCTTTTCGAACTCGAATGGAACCACAAGAGTTCATCGGCCAAAAAATATCACGCGTTCCTTTCTCGCAAACTACGTGTCCGCCGGTGCCTCCATGTTACCCGGATCTGTCTCTCCAGTCCTTAATCGTCGAACGTTCGTACGTCCTAACCTTTTTTAAGGTTATAACTGCGACACCATTTTCGTTTCTTCCCCAGGCGTTTCTCTGCTTTCTGTGTCCCTAGTATTTACACACATACCGGACCGAGTCGTGGGCAATCGTCGCAGCGCGATTTCGATTATCGGCCTGTCTCGATATATCGACTCGCAGTGATCGCGTAGCGACTTTCGATCGTCAGTGCTTTTCGAAAACGGACGATGGACGATGCTCCGCGAGTAGTGTTACGCTACGACGAGAAACGGTGGTCCTGGGGAAGACAGTTCGTGTCCGCGGCCTTGTGATTGTTCGTCTTCGCTTTGCGTTTCTCGTCGCTGCTCGGCTGCTTCTTTACCTTGTACGGCCGCGTCGAGCATATCAGCATCATCTGGCTGTCCCTCGGGGAGTCCTCTAACCGCGCCCTCTGGCGCCTACGTTCGTCTTTGTTCTTGTTCTCCGTGAGCGCCTCGTCCTGCGTGTGCTTTTCCTCTGGAAGAATTCCGGAAAGCTGTGTTTGTTATACAGGACATGCAAACAGCGCCGAATTAAGGGGCGGGGGCTAGGGGGGGTTATAGCCCTGGGTCCCACTTTCAAGGAAGGCCCCGATGCAAGCCTTCCATTTATGTCAAAAAATAATTGAATGGAATTTTATTTACTGTTTCCCTTCTGAAATAGTTAGAAATTGTACTGAATGTAGAAATAAATCGGATGAAAATTGTTAAAATGTAATAATGATATTTAATTGTACTTGGAATAAATTTTAGGTTTTTAAGATTTATGCATTGTATTATATATTGCATTACAAAAGTTGTGTTCCCCTCCCCCCCCCCTTCAACCAAGAGGGCCCTCGAAAGTTTAATAGCCCTGGGCCACAAGAAATGTTAATCCGGATCTGCGTGCAATTATAGGGGTGGACAAGGTAACGCATTTGATACGGGTGGAAAACTAGTTTCCAAGTTTGCAAGTAATTATGACGACTTTACTACATGGGATGCCTGATCTGTGCGTTGCGTGTACGTTCACCCATTCATACATACATGGGACAACGAACTGTGAACGTTTTCTAGCAACAACAAAAAGAAAGGAATATATTGGATACATAATCGTGTATCTCGAGTATCTACGTGCGACAATAAATGCTATTTACTTTGCATTTGACTGAAAAATCGACGTATATTGCAAATAACGTGAGTACGAATGCCAATGCAACGTTAACATCATTTTCCAAAACAACGGTCGAGTAGCGACCCATGGTTCCTTTTAGACTTTTCATCCCCATGCTGAGTAGAATATAATGTTATAAAAAAAAACTTTGACCTTGAATTTCAAGTTCAAGGTCAACTTCGCGATGACATTCTTTTGAAGGTCCTCACCGATCCAGTAGTGTAGAATAACGCTAACGCTAAATTGGCCCGAAATTGTGACCACGAGTCCGACTCGTGATATCCATGTTCGGCCCAACATTCTGATCACGACTCACAAGGAGTGTATTTTAGGTGTCCGCCTCCGATTGCTTTGGTTTGCGGATATGTTTTAGAGGACCGAAAAATAAGAGATACGTATTTTTTTATAGCGGCCCGTTTTCATATTTAGGGGGTGAAACCACCCCTCAAAGTTTCGACCCGGAAGTACTATCTCGAAAACCAGAGGAGATACATGAAAACTTTCAATTGGTGGCTTTCATGGTTTGTTATGTACAATAAACTGGTGTTAACAAATTGTCAAAAATACAATTTGTTTATAACAAAAAAATCTCATTTTGAGAACCTTTTTGGAGGAAACTACGTGTATATCTCACAAGGGAAGGCACGGAAGTGTCCCCCTCCGATTTTGATGAAACTTCGTATGTCTGGTAAGCAGTTAAAAATAAAGGACACGTATTTTTTTTATCGACTGAGACGCGACTTCAAGGGGTGAAACCACCACTCGAAATTTCTATCTGAAATTTTGTTGTTATAAACAAATTATATTTTGGACAATTTGTTAGCACCATATTATTCTACATTAAAAACCGCAGACTTCGTGCATTAAAAGTTTTCATGTATCTCCTCTGGTTTTCGAGATAGTACTTCCGGGTCGAAACTTTGAGGGGTGGTTTCACCCCCTAAATATGAAAACGGGCCGCTATAAAAAAATACGTATCTCTTATTTTTCGGTCCTCTAAAACATATCCGAAAACCAAAGCAATCGGAGGCGGACACCTAAAATACACTCCTTGTCAGACTCGTCAAAGTTCAGCAGACAGTCAAATTGTTCCCAAAAATTTACCTTCGAGAACCTCGTCGAATATCGACCTGGCGATCTTCGCGACGCAGTTCTTCTCGTCGCCCGGCTCCACTTCGTCCTCCCTCTCGATGTTGTTGTTCGTACGGAATATCGACTCCAATACCTGCCTGGAGAGCAACGGCGAGACAGGTGGCCTGGTTCTGGTCCCATCGCTACCAGGGAACACACCGCCGGTCCCGGTCTCGTTGTCGCACACGCTCACCGTGGACGCGTTGTCCGTGATCAGCTTCTCGGTGTCCGAGTCCCCCTGGTTGCTGTAGTAGTTGCTGCTGCTCTCGGACTTCTTCAGAATCGACTTCGAGACACGGTGCCTATCTATGAACGGCACACCCTCGCCGTCTATCGAGTCCGCGGATAGTGAGAGCTTGCTCTCGGCGTTCGTCCCTGAAAAATTTTCATCGTTCTTTCGTTTCACATCTATGCGCGCCCGTACCAGGGGGTGGACACTTAAATGGGACCGATTGTGACAGTGTTTTGGGCGCCACCACAGTTAAACTGTGGAAATAGCTACCCTGACCCCTACCAATATGGCTCAATGTCCCTGGGTTGTCGGATAAGTTCACGGTGTACACGGGGGGTGTGTGATGCAACTGTGACAAGCCGTGGCGTTAAAAGGGTAAAGGATAGAAAAGAAATTTCAGTAGGAGAAATTAAATGGTGTTGAGTGTTAGTCTCTCTGATATCGAAAGTGGAGACGTTTCAAAGGTTTCAAGGTCATCTTTACTTTTTTGTTAAATCGATGCATTGTTTAATTCTGTACGATAAAGGGTGAAGGTAGTTGGGTCGAAAAATGATTAGTTCCTACCCTTCTTCGGATTATGGAGGCCACAGTGGCCCTCCCTGAACCTTAAAGCAAGCACGCTTTAATGTTAATGCAATTATTTGAAAATTTATGCGATCTTTTATTATGTCGTCAAATTTTGAAATTTTTCCAGAGCACGTTAATTTGCACTTATCACTTCCAGAAATAAGGGGTCTGGAAAACTATTTAGATTTGCAAATCGAAATATGGGTTAGAAAAGAATAGAATTAGGAAACACACGCGAGAACATAGAGAAGAAAGCTCAAGTCCTAGGTGCCAATGTTACATAATTTTGAGAAATTTAAGTTGAAATATCTTTTTAGATATACGCGTTTGCAATTGATTAATCGTAAGAGGTTCTGAAATTCAACGGGGTTCTTATTATTACATGGGTCTCTCATCGAGGACCGTTCCAGTTAGTTTGGCGCTCTGAAATTATCGATGGAGTTACATCCACATGTTTCGGAACCTCATCTGTATGTATATTATACATACAGGGTAAGAGCGCTGACCCAGAATAGTAAGAGGTAATCGATAGAAGGGCGAATCGACGGGCGAACGTGACTCGAATTATTTCTAGACTGCGTGATCGAAACGCGCTACGGGACGGGGGATAGAATACGTTCAACATGTGATTAACTGATGCCCGATAGTAATACTACTTGAATTTCTCAATCGAAAATGCTCAGATCTGCTTCGCGTCGAGTGAAACTACGAATCCCTGCTGATAAAAGCTAGATACAGTTGAAGTCGCGTTAACTGCGCGAAACTCGAGATCACATGCGCGCAGTAAGCATAGACGGTCACTGTTTCAACTTTTCTCGTAAGTTTTGCGCCGAACCTGAAAGGGCATTTTATACCCACTCGAATATTTATTCTTAGATTTCTGTCTTCTATAATGAAATAATTGCATGTGGCTTTGTGTATTCCTTCCTTACGAATTCATATACAGGGTGTGCACGCGAACAGTGTATTGTTCGTCATTTCCCAAACTATTTGAAATACGAGAAAACTGTTTACGTAAAGTTTAAGGACACGAGGGGACTAATTAACGGGCTATGATGAATTGTTTTTAACATTATTATTTTAACAGATACAAAGATCAAGTTCGGTTTTTTAAATGGAATTATGTATTTTATAGATTTTTAGTGGAAGAAAACCTGTTCAAATAGGAAGCATCTGAAGTGGTCTTGTCAACGGCTCAAGTGCCACGTAAATCAGTAAATGTTACACATTGGGTGTCAAAGGGTTAAAAGAACAACTTTTTTTAACAATGTTATCGCACAATTTCACACAAAACTAAGAATGTGTCGCCCACCTGTGTAATGTCTGGGCCCGCCACCGCCACCGCTCCCAGTCCCGAAAAGATGATGGTTCAGGATCCTCGTGGCGGAGACCAGGCCGCTATTGGCGGTCGCGAACGGTCTACCACCGCGGAGTCCACCGTAATAATTGTTGTTCTCCGGAGTGTCATCTTTCGCAAGGACGCTACGAGCTGCAGCCACGGTTTCCAAGTCGCTGACAAATTGTGCGCGAAGTCTTACACTCTGCAATCAGCCGCGTCGAATAACTAATACAGGGGGCCACGTGTGAGGAGTATACTCGTCATTAAACACACAGAATTTGCATCTGGTAGTTAAAGTAAAATTTAGGTAAAATGAAAATCTTATTCGTAATTCTAACACATTTTAGAGTATTTTGGGACAAAAAAAAACATACAAAGAAAAAAAAAGTTAATATGCAGCAGTGTATTGTACCCTCGCGTGCAAACACGGCATCCGCTAGGGGAGAACGTGATGTAAGGGAGAGATCTTCTACCACTTAGTCTCGGAGTTACTGAAATTTCTGCCAAATTAACATTCAGTTCAACATTTATTCCAGTATTTGAAATAAATCTATCAAGTAGTAGAAGACCCATACCCGTACATTGCTTTTTCCCCTAGAGGAAGCAGAGTTTGCTCCTCAGTGTATGAGGGCTGTTTTATAAGGCTGTAACTTTTTTTTGCAATATGGCGCTTAAGTCGCAATAATAAGTTTGTTGTTTTATTAGAATTTTTTTCAATTTCACAGCAAATGCATTCACTCTGTCTTGGTCGAGTGTACAGGTGATCCCTCGATGAATGCGACACAAGCAACGGCAATTATTCCCACGACTGGGGGAGCCCCCCCGTGGAACCACTCAAAACAGAGTAAACAGAAGCTAAGCAGAGACTCGGCTTTGAGCAAAAAGCAAATTTACGAGGGGATGAAAACCATTTAGTCTTGCCACGAATGCTCCGAAGTAGACTCGAGTATGTCGCACGTATCGAGACATTACTGTATTCGTCATAGCTTAAACATAATGAAGCACCCAAGTGCACGTTTTCAAAATGAAATAAAGGTTTAAGGGGTTAACACACTTTGGAGCCTGAAAATCAAAGGTGTATTTTTTTTCGCAATTTCTTTTCTTTGCGAAAAATACGAAGTAAATGGGAATTCTATCGAAAGACTTTTATTGCACGTATCTTGGGGTGCGAATCCTAGACTGACCTAAAAGCTTATCGACTAAAGGAACGAAAAAAAAAAAGAACAAAATATACGTGCCGGTTATCGCGCACCGCGTACAAATAATACATGAATAACGGAACAGCCGTTCTCTGTACCAGCGGTTCTCAACGTTTTTTTACTTGCGTACCACTTGGCAGCCAATTTCCCTAAAATTGTACTCCCTGACATTAGAAAAATGGTTATAATTTATATAGCTGCTGTTATATCAATTCTTTTCGCGTAAACCACCCTAAAACACCAAGCACGTTCACTCTTGTGGGTAGGCGTACCGCCGGTTGGGGATTTTTTTTGGGTTACTATAATTGCGAAAATGTTATTTATTATTGGTCGACCCTGTAGAATACAGATTTTTCTGTATACATATCAGAGTTGGGCACAATTTTATTCGTGAAAAGCAGCAGTATATGGGATCGTCATCTTGACCTTTGAACAGTTAATGAAATGAAATAATTGTTTGCCAAGTGTCTACTCATTCGAAAAGATGTGTTCTGTTATTGTAAACATTGAAATTTTCACGATTATGCTATTCAAAATGGCGAAGTACTTTTTTTTAGCTTTTATTCCGTATTCGAAATTTTTTATCTAGATAATGAATTTGCCCATGTCTGATATATACATATACAGAAAGCACCCAAAGATCTTCTGGCTAAATGGTGACAGCGCGTTTCTGCTTCTACATTTAAAGTGCAATTTTTATACAGATTATTGTTATATTTACGAAGAAAATTCTGTTCCATAGTTCCTATTTCTTTTGTGTTGCTGGAGAATTACCATTTTTTCTCCTTCTTTTCTTTTGGTGCTATAAATCGTAGGACTCCCTATTACAAATAACAGTCGGTGAATACTTCATTAAAAGAGTCACGATAAACGTATGACATCGTCGTGAAGAAAAACGGAAGTTATTAAATCGCGGAATAAGCGACGATGTTCTAAAATATGAGATAATAAAAAAGAAAAGAAAAAAAAATTTTACATTCCCTTAATATGTTTTTCACACAGAATTACCATTTGTCGGTATTATCGTATCTACTGATTCTGTGACAATTGTGACGGGTACACCTTCGCAATTAATATAAAACAGGGTTTCATTCATAAACATTAGGACACACAAATATTAATAGAATCTTTCATGCGCATTGTTAGACTTTGCAAATTCCCAATTCTCTAAACAATTCAACCGAAAGATTCATATTCAACGGTTCGTCAAGTTAAACACACAAAAAAAACGGACACTTCATGGACAGCTGTTAAAGTTCTCGTTTCATAGAGTTTTGCACACCTATAAGGTAAAACTAGACAATACGCCCCACTTAAAGACAGTTCAATGGAAAAAATATAAGTCTTCAGTAATTCTGTCTTATCTGTCGAATTATATTAATTTTTCATTTGTCCCCCGCAAAAGAAAATTATAAATAAAATTACGAACGAAAATAGAATAATGTGGATACAAGTTGGATCATTTATAATTCATCAGAAACGATAAGAACAGAGCATAAGTTAACACGAAGTAAGAAAATATAATTCAAATTATACCTTTTTTTAGCTTCCAACTTTCTCAGCCATCGGCTCCTGAAAGGGAAGCCACAGGCGTGTTATATTACTCGCTTGACTGGTTCAAAGAAATCTAATAGCGGGAACGACGGACGAGTATTAACTCTGTCGATCTTCGCGCGCAGTTATCGAGACTTTACTGTAGCCAGGCCGTTCGACGACCGTGGAGCGTATCACCTGGTTTCACCTTTATACTATTCGCTGATATATACATACCAAAGTTGTTTTTTTTTTCTTTTCTAACGATCTCTCGGAATTTACATTCGACGAGAGGATCCCTACTATTCACGGGTGGCGCGACACTGTCACAATTTAACCAGACCACCGCTCTCCCACGAGAACCACGATTAGAATCCTTCGCGGCGCCATCTTGTTTCGTTCGAACCAAATCCACCATCCACCCGGTTCCTCTTATTTTTCTCTCACACTGAAAGCAACTCCGTATCCTTTCGACGGACAAAATAGAGATGCGTTTAGACGTTCCTTGTTGATGTTCTTTGACGCGAGTACACAGAGATGTGGACCAAAATTGTATAGGATAATAGAGACCGGTGATGGAAGAAGATGGTGGGGGGGACTCACCTGTTGGATACGAATTTTCCTGTGTTTGGGCACCGTATCGTTTAGGGTCACTTTGCCACCGTCTGTCATCGGGCGGATGTCTTTTAACGACTCGACGCTGGGCGACGCGTCGTTGGCCCCGTTACGGGCCACTTCACCGGAAACGGACTTCTTTACACGGTTACCACACTTCTCAGCGGCCTCCAACGGGTTCACGTAGAGATTATTGGTGTCCGTCTCCTCGGTGAGATCACCCTGCGGATCGGGGGAGGGACAAATTGCATTAAGGACGTCAAACGCCGATTCGAATACACGCTGGGATTTAGGTATAGTGCCTCCCTGAGCTATAGTGACTTTAGGTGTGAACTATAAACATATAATAGACTGCGTGGTCTTATGGTAGGCATGAAGCGAGACCGAAGGATAGAAGTAGCGATGGAGTCATTCCTCTCTCGCTTGCATATCGCAGAGGGAGGGGAGAAAGCGACTGGAGGGCGATGAGGAGAAGGAATGCTGCACGCATGTAATGCCTCCACACAGCCGCAGGAGAATCCCCCACCAACAGTCCCATTAGAAAGAGAAGTGTGTAACTCCATGCATTATCCTCTCACTTTACTGCCAACCTCATCCCTACCATAAGACCCCGCAGTCTATTATACAGGGTATTTCACGTAACTTGACCACCTTAAATATATCGCTTATTTTGTATGATAGAAAAAATATCAGAGGAGAAAAATATTCTGTTCGAAGGCGCCAATACGGTGATGGGCCGAATTTTTTTCTCAAGGTCATTTTTTTCGAGATTTCAAGGTCATCGAATTTTGTTTTAACGGGACTACATATTTTCACTACAATACTCTTATAGCATATAAAAATACAAATCCAACGAGGTGCAATATGTTGACCTTCACGTGACCTTTAGTGAAAAAATCATGAAATGTTTGTCAGTAAGCTCAGTACGCGTTCGGGGACGGTAAATGAAGGAATTTCAATTTCATTGGAACAGTCTTTAGTTAAATCTTTATTTTAGAAGGTGTTCAAAATGTGCACCATGAACCTGGATACATTTTTGGAGGCGGTAAATAAATTCTTGCTGTACATTTTTAAGTTGCTCTGCAATAATTGATCTACATTCATGTAGAACCCTTTGTCGCATATTTTCTGCCGATGAAAGGAATTCTCCCTTCGAATGTCTGTTTACAAGCACCAGGGACAATTACACGGTACACTGTTCCAATGAAATTGAAATTCCTTCATTTACCGTCCCCGAACGCGTACTGAGCTTACTGACAAACATTTCATGATTTTTTCGCTAAAGGTCACGTGAAGGTCAACATATTGCACCTCGTTGGATTTGTTTTTTTATATGCTATAAGAGTATTGTAGTGAAAATATGTAGTCCCATTAAAACAAAATTCGATGACCTTGAAATCTCGAAAAAAATGACCTTGAGAAAAAAATTCGGCCCATCACCGTATTGGCGCCTTCGAACAGAATATTTTTCTCATCTGATATTTTTTCTATCATACAAAATAAGCGATATGTTTAAGGTGGTCAAGTTACGTGTAATACCCTGTATATGTCTGGTGTAAACCTCGCAGTTAGTGTGCTATGGGATACCTTTAACACTTTGCGCTCCAACTACCAGTGTGGCTGGCACAGTAAGTAAACCACCTTTCTAAGTTTCGATCCGAAATTTTTTTGTTATAAACAAATTATATTTCGGACAATTTGTTCGTACCATATTATTCTACATAAAAAACTGCAAACCTCGTCCATTAGAAGTTTTCATGTATCTCCTCTGGTTTTCGAGATAGTACTTTCGGGTCGAAACTTCGAGGAGTGGTTACACCCTTTAAAGTCGCGTATCAGCCGATAAAAGAAAATACGTATCCCTTATTTTTGATTGCTTAACAGACATACGAAGTTTCATGGAAATCGGAGGGGGACACTTCTGTGCCTTCTCTTGTAAGGTAACTGAAATGCACCAGTTTAAGAGCGTGTGAGTTCCTGGAGATAGTAAGATAATTTTCTAGGATTTCATATGGATTATTGTGCCCCCAATACCTGCGACTGAGACGGATGCGTCTGACAGCTGGCGTACGTATCGGAGCTATCCACGCTCCCTTGTTCGTTGTACGGTTTCCCGTAAACGCCGTGCTGGATCTCCATCGGCTGGACGATCGGCGAGGTCTTCGCCTCGGCGAAGAACAAAGACGGTGGCGGCTCCACGGACATACCGGACCGTATCGATCTCATCTCCTGGCAGATCGGAGTACGAAAGTCGCTGGTCGCCAACGGCATTATATTTTCCGCGTCCCTGAAGTCTTTGTACTCCTAGAAATACCGACCACGGTGAAAAGTTTCGGCTTTGCCCGGGGAGGGGGCGGACCATGGATCCTGACGGGAGGGGGGCGGACCATGGACCGTAGTACAGTACATTCTCGATAAATGCTCGACAAGATCTCTACGATAAATGCCCGGAAGATCTCTACGTTAAATTTTCGAGAAGATCTCTATGATAAATGCACGGGAAGCTTTCTACGATAATTGCGCGGAAGGTCTCTACGATAAATGCCCAGAAGACCTCAACGTTAAATTCTCGAGAAGATCTCTACGATAAATGCACGGGAAGATTTTTACGATAAATGCCCGGGAAGATCTCTACGTTAAGTGCCTAAAAGATCTCTACGTTAAATGCTCAGGAAAATCACTACGTTAATCGCTTCTAGTTTATTCCTTTACGATAAGTATTCTAAAGAGGGTCCGAGTTTTAAGCATTAATCGAAGATTTACTGTACATGTATGATCGACGCGTCGGGAGATGCCGCGCAATTTTCATCGTACTGTGAACATACGATTTTTTTGAGAGAGAAGAGAGGAAAGAATATCTCCGTTTTTCTTTTTCTTTGAAAAATATTTTGCTTCATTATTTCTGTCTTCTTATGGTATTTGTTCGGGAGATTTTAGGTGACTATGCGGCGGGTTAATTATTCGACGGCGTGATCGAAAAGACGAACGATTTTTTACAGAGGAAAGACGAAGAGCCGAGAGTCTAGTGACGAGCAGGTAGCGGATACTCGCGTAGATATAGAGGAGTATTGAGAAAAATTTGGAACATTTTCACACAGGCGTGGATTTTACATGACGAACTAACAAAGGATGTTCACACAGTGATACACGCCGATTTTTCTTTGCCCGATTATTTATGGGATCAACTGAGAATTTTGCTGTACTTAGTTATGATGCTATTTTTAAATGTTAGGGGAGAAACCACCCTTTTTATCGGAAGCATCCCTTTTACTTACTCGCTTGTAACTCGTGAACTGCAAAAGGTATCGGAAAAAAAGTTGAGACTTTCATATCGTTTGCAATTGTCCGTATACTGGTGAGAAGAAATTTTCTAAAAAAATTTTTTAATTAGTTTCAGCATGTATATAACTAACATACATCTAAAAACTATATTTTTTAAATTTTCATTATAATCTCAGATAAAAAAAATTTTAAATTGTAACTTCTTCCAAATTTGTATACACATCATTTAGTAAACTAATCTTTCTAACTTCACAAAGAACTTAAATGACACGGTACAATTTTAAAAATGTTAGTTAGTTTTAAAGGGCGTGCGAATACATTTTTTACCCACTGTATATCCTACAACAAGGATTCAATTGACAATATTAATGTCTAACACTGTCTATACACCGATAATCGTTCCCCTTTTCGATCCAATACGTCCAAACATTCGATTCGTTTTCAACATCTCGTCTTTTTCAAAAGATAACAAAATAAAAAAAAAGATTTCCGGCTAGAAACTAGAAAAATCGACGGTTGAATATCGTCTTTCGGAGGATATCCTTTATCCGGGTTCACGAAACGACGAAAGTTGCGCTCGTTGATCGAAACTTAATCGAGAAAATAGATTACAGTCGGGGTGCTATGTACACTAAGAGTGGAGAGAAAGAGGGTAGTGGGGGCTGGTGATGGTTGTGTGTGGACTTTTTTTGGGACAGGGGGCAAACACGAAATTACTGTGTGCTCTCTAAACAATCGACATCTAATTGATCGATGCGGCCTTTTCTACGCTCGTAGCTGTTATATACTCGCCTGGTGTGTCCGGGGAACGGGTTCGCACCCGGTCGATTGACCCCTCGTACACAGCGGGTGCAGGGACATTTTGACCCGTACGTGGCTATTCCCTTATTCTGTTTAGTTACACAGGTATGTAAAATGTGGTTTTACGAAACAAATATGATGTGAATGTGTTTTTACAAAACTTATTATTTATAATCAATAAATATAATTTTAATACATTTTTATTAAATGTATTAAATTTTTGTGGAAAACACATTATTGTGGATACATTTTTATTGTTATTGATACCATGCAATTTTTGTTTAAAATATTCCTTCGTACAGCCAATAATTTACGAGCAATTAAGATGGTCACGTTAGGTGAACCTGTATACATAGACAGGGTGTCCCAAAATGACGGGACAATTCGCATCATGTATATTCCTCGTGTAAATACAAATCGAAAAGTCCTTTACCGTTTTGTAATCCCAAGCACCATTTCCGAGATATTAGCAGTTGAATGAACTCCGACCAACTGAGCGGTCGGTCACATGTACGCGTAGATATAGTCAAGAAGCAATCCAGTCAGCTGAGTCGCGGGCTTCTTAACTGCGCCTACGCGTACCTGTGACCGACTGCTCAGCTGATTGGAGTTCGTTTAACGGCTAATATCTCGATAATGGAGTTACGAATTACAAAGCGGTAAAGAACTTTTTGATTTGTATTTGCACGAGGAATATGCATAATGCGGCTTGACCCATTATTTTTAGATATCCTGTATATATGCATACGAAATTGAAAATGTACAGTAAAATTTTATCGCGAAATTTCTATTTGAAACCTGTCCGTACGAATGCTACGACGGGTCAAAACTAACCCTGCACTCGGGTCTCCCGCGTCCATCCCAGTTCATCCGTCTTCAGGGGGTTAAAGTGGGTTAGAGAGAGGCAGAGGTGAAAACGTACATATATAATAACGTGCGTTATATTAACAAACTATAATAACGGTCTGGCTGCAATCGAGGCTGCGTGACGTTTCGAAACGAACTACAGATACACAATACTTGTCAAGTCGTTCCAGAAAAGCTTAGTAGTCAGAAATCTGCCATGATGCACAATATTCGCACGCATACCGATTCCACATAACAGAGAGACATGTCATAAATCATCCCAATGGGGGGATATGCTTTCTATCGTGCTTGTTGCTCGAGAGTACGTTCCGTGTATATCGCTAAAAAACGCATGCTTTGACTGGGGGTACGAGCAGCGAAAGAAGAAGCACTTTGCATACTTGCGAAATCCATTATACGACTCGCCCGTGGAATTTCTTCTCGATCGGTTAAAAAGGCCAATGTAAGGGGGGAATTACATAAAATTGAATTTCATTACATTGAATTTATTACAATAAAAACTATTAAATGCATCATTATGAAAGTTTCAGTACTTTATATTTATCGTTTAAAGTTACGGAAAACAGTTTTTTTTTAATGCCAGCTGTAAATGGCGCTATTAAAGGAAGTTGACAGGAAGAGAAAAACTATTCCAAAAATAATCCAAACCATAGTCAATGAACCTGTATCTTTAATGAAAAGATTACACCGCCATCGTGCTTCATCCCACGATCGTATAATGGATTTAAACGGATCCAAGCTCGGATCGTTTTGTTCGAGAAAAAAGCGTCACATTCCGTGGTTGAGATTTCTCTGTCGCGAAACGAGGTCGAGAATATTGGTGTTGTTCGATATCCTACGACGAAGATATGAAAACAAAAAGAAAGACCAAACGAGAAGCGCCAATTCGACCTGGACGTTGTACGCTCTGGAAATTGGAAAGTGACGATTGTATATACAGGGTGAGTTAATGAGAACTACTATTTAAAATAACTAATAATTAGTTGTATCAAAAAACGTTTCAATGAATTATACAGCGTTTAAGAGATGCACCGGTTTGATACAATTTGATTTTTTTAATCTTATTTAATTTTAAATATCAGTGACCTTGAGTTTTTTCAAGGTCAACGCATCTTTTTTTCTAATACCATCATGCTATAGATCGTTGAATTCGTCCTTCTATTGGCAACAACGTGGTAATAAAAAAAATACGCACTGACCTTGAAAAAACTCTTGATATCTCAAAATAAAAAAATAAAATATAAAATAATCAAATTGTATCCATTCGTGTCTCTTGAAATAAATTAAATATTATTTAAAAAGGAAGTTACTCGTTCTCACTTCAATACTTTGAATCTTAACTTAAATAAAATTTCCTAATACTATGTCAAAACTTTTATTTTTGAAAATTCTTTTCGTTCCGAAATGATAGGTATTCCCCTGAATGTCTGCAGCTTATTGTTTAATTATATATTAAATACCCCCTAGGTGGTGGGAATAACGCCGTTGCTCGTGTCGCATTCATCGAGGAATCACTGTACTTGAATAAAAAAACAATAAATAGAACTTTATTTAAACAGTTTTCATGGTATCTGAAATAAAAATTGTAACATAATTCAGGCTTTAAAGGATTAGATAGACCACGTGTTGTTGTGCGTTTACCAGACCATTCCGGTTTCATGCTTCGTAGAAAATTGGTGAACTAAGTGTGAAGTGTGTGTGTACCTACTGTCCGCGCCTGTTTCTTGCTCTATTGCAGCCACAAACGAACCAAGGAGAAAAAGTTGAAAAGATCAGTGAGAAAAATGAACGGATTATTCGATTCATATGTATCAAAAGTCGCGTAAGTATAACTGGCTGTCTAGAAATGAAAATCGTCTGCCATCCGAGCGAGTAAACGTTCGATAAGGGGAACTAGCGACTATATTCTAAGTTTCCTCGCAGGCATGGAAGCAATGCGAATGTCCCTTCATGCCGTATCACTTGCTGTTATTATCGTCATTTTTTGTTTCTTTGTTTCATTTCGCTGGAAAACATTTTTGATAAATTTTATACAATGGTAAAAACGATTACACGTTTTTACAAACTGGATGGTCATTTATTCCGCACAGGTAAAGACACGATCGAGGTATGGGTGCCTCTGTGGAATTGTTGAATTTCGTTCGATAGGGTCATATTCCACGTCAAATCGATCACTTTTAGCGGTCGACGTCAGAGATTTCGTTCAAAATGAAATATAGTATAGTCCAGGTGAAATCAGGTGGGGTTTAAGTCATCATTTTTCTGTTCTCCAATTTGTTTAAAAGATACAGTAGTGTCTCGATGAGTGCGACGAACTTGGGCCCGCTTCGAAGCATTCGTGGCAAGGCATCGATATTTCGTATCGATACATGTTAATTGTATCGATATTTCGTATCGATACATGTTAATTGTATCGATATTTCGTATCGATACATGTTAATTGTATCGATATTTCGTATCGATACATGTTAATTGTATCGATATTTCGTATCGATACATATCGGAGGTCAGAATATCTATACGGCTAAAATATCAGAAACGAAGTATCGATATCGTCAGTATCGATTATCGATACTTTTAACTCATTATTTGTAATCTGTACTAAAAAAAGGCTTAAATAAATGGCTATAAAATGTTGTTATATGTTGATTGTCCATTGTCGATGGCCTCAGTGTGGTTTCAATTGTTATTTGCCATTATCGCTACCTGATATAGAATTGTCTCAACTCGAGAAAATGAGAAAATGTAATACACTCAAATGAATGAGAACAGTTTTGTAGAGTTGTTTCGAAATTCCGATATTCATGCGTCAAGTGTCGATGCAACGATATATCGTCATATTAAGAATCGATACAAAATATCGATATTTGGAGTCAACAGTATCGATACTCCGATATATCGATACTGTATCGCCCATCGCAAAGTGCTGTCGTCGAAATTCTATATTCTTGAATCTATTCGAAACATTCCGACGAGTCCGACGATTCATTCAATGATTTTAGAAATTCCGAATCGAACGAGTTCAATCAAAACGCGAAACAGACAATGGTACGGCATGAAAGAGAAATCTCGGTCAGATTTACCTGAGACGAAGAATGCTCGAGACGTTTTAAGCCTACCCACTACCGTCTTTTCGCATGCTACAAGACTGTGTGCAAATTATTTGATTCGATCCATTGTTTTCTGTTCTTGAACATTTTTTTACGAAATGACAAAAGATCATTGTGAAAAAAAAGGAAAATATTTGTTTCCTTGTGTAATAGATAGAAAACGATAAGAAATTCCGTGGAAAACTGTTTCGTACCTTCTCTTTCTTTCCACGAAAAAGCACAGTTTTCATCGTAAATGATCACACTATTCGACAAATTTTAATTATTTTCCTATTTTCTAACTTTCGAATACACGTTTCTTACAGATGTTTACAAGCCGAACACGAATTTGTAAACCGTCTTTCTTCGTAGAAATTAAGTTCTTGAAAAAATTATTTTTTTTTAAAACTGCAAATTTTCAACTTTGCTGATGTTTTGTGCTGTTACAGTGATAATTATTCAGTTGCTTTTGGCACGAAACAATTTTCTGGACTCTCACGAATAAAATGATTGTGAATTGTTATTGTACTATAGACACCTGTATATGTTTAAATAATGATTAAAGTCAAAAGGACATCCGAAATAATAACAATATAATAAAATATTAAAAATCGTATTGAACGTTGTTGTAACAACACGTGCAAGTGACACGTCGGTCGAAGTTGTAAAATGTGCAATTAAGTGGAAATATTTACAAAAATTTATTGTAAAATAAAATATTGTTAATAAGACGTCGTTTATGAGAGAAAAAAAAATGGTTCTTCCGGCTCGAGTCTAATAATCTGCACGCCTCTGTATCGGACTGGATAGACTTCCCCGTCTAGAAAAATCTAATGAAATCGACGTAACCGACTAAATCGTTTTACTAAACTACTCGACTAAATTTTAGTATCTAAAGACGGTAAGTTACTAACTTACTCGCCACTCGACTAAATTTAATGGACGTGTGTGTGAACCAGCCTTAACCTTTAACTGGTCGAAATGGAAATCTTATTCCTTACTACTTATTAAACAAATCTTACTATACACGAATCTGATCGCTAATTAGTAGACTGCGAATGTTTATGCATTTATAGGATCTCTTACGAAGTTTATTTCCATAAACTTCCGCAGTCCATTCATTAGACAACTAGGGTTGTTTTGCATTCTCATTTCGAGAAACTATCGGAATAAACAAGCATCTGCATAAGTAATTTTTATTCGAATAAAATCAATAAATTAATCGAAGAAAGATAAAGTATTCGAAAAATATTCGCGAGGTTCCTTGGGACTCCACCTTACCAGTTAACGGTTAACGCGATCGGCTGCCGCGCCTAACGACGCACAATGGGACGAACTATGGAAGAATTGGGATATGGACCAAAATTTCAATTTTGGATTTTGACTTTTTTTAACTATCCTACTGTAATCTTTGGGCAATAACGAACAAGGGATCGCAAAGAAAAATTTTTTTTAAGTAGTTTAAAACCTAATTTTTCAACGATTTATGCGTACACTTTTCGAGGCACTTATCCTTTGAATTAAAACATTTAATATTTCAATTTAAAACATGTTTTTCATTTATACCGTGTTATTGTACACATATTTGGCTACTGACTATCATTCAGAAATGTAGAATTTGACGATTAGTTTTGGAAATTTCGCTATTTAAAAACAATCTTACGTTTTTGTTGATATAGTAAAAAATCCGAAGAGTCCCACAGAATTATTTATACCAGGTTAATACCCAAAGTCTCTATTTTAAGATCCTGTAAAAACATTTTGCGTTAACCTGCAATCTTGTGAATAAATGGTGTCTATAGATGGTGTCTATAGATGGTGTCTATAATGTCGTCTGTCAATTCGATTTCCCTCCTATGTATTTAAATACGCTCGTTGAATTAATGTTACGCACAATTTTTACAGTTTCGTTATTGTAAAAATAATATGGAATGATTCAAAGGAATTTTTATTTTATCCGTCAGTCATCATTATCATTGATTTCAAAAATGTTACCCTAAAAATAACATCAACTCTTTTTAGAGCTACCACCTATTTAACACAATGGAAAACCTCAAGTTCAATTACTTAACAAAAAAAAATGACTGTTAAGAGTAAAGTTTTTAAATATATTACTTAAACAAACGATTAAAACAGTTGAATACTTCATTCAAAAACACACAATTTAAAAAGAGTTATACAGACGATTAATTGTTTAAAAGAAAATTGAATGTCCAGAGATTTATCCGTTTCGTCCTACTGTGCGACGCCCCAACCGCCTTTTCGCTGACAAAATGGCCGGCGGTTCCCGCGCAAAATTCAAATCAACGCGGTGGTGAGAAGAACAGAGAAAGAGACGAGCTCTACGGTTGCGTCTAAAGCGGTTCCAAAAACGAACTGGTGTCGTGTCAACGGACAAACTTTTTGGTGTGCTTCTTGATAATATTAACCCTCCGTGATCCACGTTATTTTTACTTGCTTCCGTCACCCCTCTGAATCTTTCATGTCCAGACGCATTTTATAGGTTATCTTACAGGGTACCAAAAAGTCGGAAAAAATTCAGGAATACTTCCCAGGGTCTCTGCTACACGATCTGATAGTTTTTAAAATTAAAAGATTTATTTTTTAGTAGCAATCCCTTCGTTTTTGTGACATTTGAGCGTGAAATTTCGCTTGTGCCATAAAAGACCCAGAGAGGGGTCACGGAGGGTTAAGGATGAAGAGGGTTGGAAGATTAGGGGGTTGTTAAGGTGTCGGATGTGGGGAGGGGGGCAGTGCATACACCCAGTGGACTATACACATCGAATAAAACCGTGCATCGTTTGCCGTAGAAGACGGAAACAATTATTGACGGAATAAGGGTGCAACGGTTAAGCCACACGGGGGTGACGAACATACAAAACGATTACACGAGTCGGTAAATAGTACCGCGGAAACGATTTCGATCAGACATTATCGAATGAAACATCGGTAACAAAGATGGTTGCAAGAAGAATGTACCGATGACAATTTCACATGAATAATATCGTAAACGGAAGAACGGTTAGACCGATTTTCGTCGCACCCACCCCCCTTTCGAAGGATAACTCGCTCTCGACAGCCCATTGGTGTATGTAATGCCGTCTGAGGAATGAACGTTAGTGATCGTAAATACCTTCGTAGTACAAAAGCAACACTCGAATTCGCTAGGTATTTCATCGTTTTTCTCGAATTTTCGGCTGTCTTTTTTCTCTTCATCCTACAATGTCACACACACAATTTCCTATTTTACTTTTCACGTTTACGACACACGGTGCCAGGCGGTCGGAAGCGATCGGATCATTTCGTTCACATATTTTCTCTCTCTCTTTATTTTTCTATTTTGTGAGGTCCTCCATTTCGTGAATGTTTCATCGATGGGGAATTAAGTTAATTCTGTTTTCAATTTCACATAATTATGTAGAATCGTGTGGAATTAAATAACTGAGATTAGAAGAGAGAGAGAAAAAAGAAGGTACGATTTTTTCAAAATTGTAGATCAGAGTTGTGCGTAAATTGATTGCTCACGAGCAAAGTAACGGCTCAAACTTCCCCTCCCGAGTCACCCCCACTATGGTCTGGGTTAGGATTGACTATCGCTCGAGTCGTAGCAGAGTAACTACTATTATAGGGGACCAGTATTGCTAAATTTCTTACAAGATTCTCGTAAACACTGTTGCCTGAAATCCCTCAAAATCGCAAAAATGGCTGTAAACGAAAATCTTGGAGGTGCTATTAACGCGGGATTTTCAAATTATAGTACTTTTCTTTAGTATGATACATTCGGAAAACATATACAGGGTGAGTAACCTAACGTTTGCACCTCAAATATCTTTACTTTTCTTGAATGTTTATGTGACCTTGAATGACCTTGAATAATTATAGTCACTGAATTCCTAATGAAAGGGACTATCATTGTAGGTGTTTAAGAAAGGGTGGTTCCATTTAAAAAATGTAGGTGACCTTTATATCTCTAAAAAAAATGACAAAACCAGAACATTTTTCGTATACAGTGTGTCCCACGTAACGTGAGCACCTTTAGTATCTCACTTGCCTTTGATTTGCAGAAAATTTATTTTAACAAATGCTCAAAGTTATGTCCATCAACTTCGACACATGTTTACACTAATCTCTCTATCGTAGTTATTTTATTATTTAAATCTATTCTCACACATTTGTCGATTTTTTGTACTCAAGGTCACATGAATGTCACACTATTATAGATCATTGGGTTGGTCTTGACCTCAACTATTACACTAAGATGATAAAAATATATAGTCCCATTAAAAAATAAATGACCTTGAAATTTCGAAAGATATGCCCTTGAGAAAACTTTTTGCTTATCCATAATAAATACTCCTTCTGACCAAATAATACTTCACCTCGCATTTTTTGTATCTTCAAAAACAAGTGTGATATTGAAGGTGCTCACGTTAGGTGGGACACTCTGTATCTGGTTCTATATGACGTCATTTCGTCCCTGTACGCGTTAATTAATTCTCCTGATCAATGCTGGCGAGCAATCAGTTGCGCAGCTCTGTTTGTAGATCGTGGATCATGATTCGGCCAATGGGGTGGAGGTCGGATCGTCACGAAATTATTCGAGCGCTTCTCGAACGAGCGAACATGTCCCGAGTAATCCCTTGAAGCACGCGTTTCACGTAGATTTATCGTCCCTCTTAAGTAGAAAGATCGAATAAAAGTTTTCCCAATGGATAAATTCATTATTTACTTTCAAAAATGGAACTGGAAACTGCCTTGGCTTGGTGCTTCAAAGGGTTAAACGAGGCGACGTATGATCACGTGGAGCCAGAGAGAGAAAGAGAGAGAGAGAGACATTTATATACTATATACATATACAGAAACACATATTTCACGTGTTCAAAGGGTGAAAAGGAAAACGTGATGTTGAATCTATTACAGAAAGGAACGGTGTGTGATACGTGGATTATTTCGTAAATAACGGTATTAAATGTAATTTATCGTAGAGAAAGATACGATTGTTAAAAGAAATGTGCAGCCATTTTTGAAGTGCAAAGATCGAAATATGTAATATGTAATCCTGTACTTTAGACTTTTGACGAATAGCCTGGGTGTTTTGATGAAAAAAAATCGAAGTGTTATATTGAGTAATCGATAAAATGAAATGTATCGAACAAGAGATACAGTGTTCCGTCGATTATTGTCAAGATAGCGTCGTGACAAGTATCAAACAGGAGAAATGCTTCGGATCCTCGTATATTTGTCTTTTACTCGAAGCCCAAGCTACGGCCACAAAAGTGATGGCGCCCTGACAAAAATCGTGTAAAACCAATTAGACAGTGATCGATGGGATACTGTACTAATTTCTTATTCGAACGTTTCATTGGACCATAACGATATGGTTGACAAAAATTTCTCGATTTCTCCGTTGAAACTTTTTCTGTCAATGTCCACGGACCATTGGTAGATAATAGAGATAAGTATGTCCCTGAAGTATATTGTTTCGGTTATAATGTCTTCGGATACCGTTATTTATGAATTTTACGGACCGTGAGCCGTGATAAAACGTGTTCCACGAGGTACGTAAACCGAGTGACAGTGAAACGCATCGTGGTGAACAAGATACTGGGTGACTTAATAGGAACTATTACATAAAATAACTCGTTACCTATTGACTGTTACAGGAAACATTTCAATGAATTATGTACAATTTTAAGGGATTGATCTGAAGAATACAATTTGATTTTCAAGGTGACCTTGAGTTTATTTAAGGTCAATACATCTTTTTTTTTAATACCACGTTGTTGCCAATGGAAGGACGCACTCAACGACCTATAGCATGATGGTATTAAAAAAAAAGATGTATTGACCTTGAAAAAACTCAAGGTCACCTTCATATCGAAAAAAAATAAGGTATAATGAAATCAGATTGTCTCCATCTGATGCGTTCCTAAAAATGCTACATAATTTATTAAAACGTTTTTCATACAACTAATAGGTAATGAGTTATTTGAGACAGTAGTTCTTATTGACTCACTTTTTACCTCGTTATAATATCGGTCTTCTGTGTGGACGGACGTCAGAATTGCTTTTCGTTACTTACGCGGATTAAATGTTACGAACGAGGTACGAGAGCGGAGAAGTTAGCCAAACCTGCTGTTCTGTCTATGTCCTTTCTTTCCCCGATCCATAACAATTGCACATCGGATCGCCTGTTACAGATATCGTATCGAAACAGGCTGATCACGAAAAATTAACGAAACTCCTTGGAAATGAAAGATGAACGTAATCGTCTCGACGGTTTCGTTTGTTTTTTTTTTAATGTAAAGGTAAAAGGGTGTCCTCAAAAACCTCGAAGTCGTTAGCGTCGAACTTGAGTAAAGAATTAACGGAACACCCGGTATAGTGTGACACAAACCACCGACACGGTCAGAGACACTGATATAGGAGGCGCTTATCTTCTACTTTTTTTTGTCCTGTTGTTGCACATGAAACGCTATTTTTTGCATACAATTTTTTCGACATACCTTAATCGAAACATTATAGACAGAATAGTCTCTAACAAAGAACAAAACTGAAGGGCTTACAGACAGAGTTATTTCCTTTTCTACCCTTACGAGACTTTGCATTTTGCAATTACTCGTGAAATAATAGTGTCGTTTTAAGTGTATGTCCCTCCATGTACCTTGTTCAAAGCGTCATGTTTATAGACAGAGCTATTCCTCTTTCTATTTTGCCATACAAGACTCTAAACTTTCAATTACTCGTGCAATAATATGTCTCTCCATGTACCTTGTTCAAAGCATCGTGTTTATAGACAGAGCTATTCCTCTTTCTACTTTGCTATACAATTCTCTAAACTTTCAATTACTCGTGCAATACTTTTTTATGTGAATGTGTGTCTTTTTATGTGAATGTCTCTTCATGTACCTTGTTCACAGCGTCATCGTGTTTATAGACAAAACTAGCCATGTTTTTACTTTTTTGTCTTTCCATGTACCTTGTTCAAAGCATCGTGTTTATAGACAGATCTATTCTTTTATCTACATATTTGTTATACGATATTCTAAACTCCCAATTGCTTCTGAAATAACAAAGTCTTTTTACGTGTATATATTTCCATGTACCTTGTACAAAGTGTCGTGTTTATAGACAGAGCTATGCTTCCCTTCACTTCCTTGCCATACGGGACTTTAAATTCTCACTTACTCGTACGATAACAGTGTCGTTTCAAGTGCACATCTTCCAATATATCATCTTCAAAGTGTCGTGCTTATAGACAGAACTATTCCGTTTTCTGCCGTTCCCTCGCGAAACAAATGTCAATTATTCGCCAAACAATTGTACATTTTACTATTATTTTTTCCAAGCACCATGTTACATTTTTCTTTCGCTATCGTTTTATTTCACCCCACTAACTGCAATGGTCCAACTCCGATCCACAGGAAAATATTTCCAGGAACAAGGTAATACACGATAAACAGGTGCCACGTGAATTGGTCTCAACCGTATAATGAAACAAACATTTTCGAACACGCGTGGTCATTGTGGGGTATCCATCGACTATCAACCTCGAGGTTCCATCGAACGGAGCGGAAAAACGTGTCAAATCATAAATCTTCATAGTGTCGGATTAGAAATGAACGTTTTTTTTTTATTTTGATTACAAGAAGAACGTTTTCTTTCTACTATAAGAATGGAGTTGTGTGGTGTTTACAATTAACCCTTCGCTGTTCCTATGGCCGGGTCACCGACGACCCGGTCCACGAATGTATGTATACATTATGCGTATATACGTGCGTCCAATGAGACATTTTGTCACGGGTCACGATTAACCCAGTCGCCGGCTTCGACGGGCCCCGTATACACCGTCAGATTAAGAGGCTACAGAAGGTATCAGACAGCCAACACGAACGGTTTTTTTAGGTTGGATTGAAGAGCGCATTAATAAAATTCGAATCGTTCGCAAGTTTTACAGTTCTTTACTGTGGTTATAACGCGTATTTTAAAATAAAAAAAAAACCTCCAAAATACACGATGCCGTGGAGCTGTCGAACACTTATCGATAATCAACTGTAGTGGTTCCACTTCAGGAGACGTGCAAATGGTTTCAGTTTATTAGTCACTTTGCGATCCAATCCCCCGAAAAGAAAAACCTTTAATTTCAGCAGTCCAACGCCCTCTGTATGCACCCCCTTGAAATACGATCGAGAACAGATAAAAATTACAACTGCCCAGCAATAAATCCAGCGATATACTACCTACAAGTATACATATTTTACGTTCTCGGTTGTTCCAGCCGGCGCGAGGTGAACGTGTAACACGAGTATCGTACAGGCAGTGTTTCGACGAACCAGGTATCTCAACTGTCGTCCTTATATACTGTAAATACAGTTTAATCTACCGAGATCGAGAGATGATTATAATGGAGACGATCTGCTATATGTTATACGATTTCGCGAGTATCGTGAATCGTGTCCGTTTATAACAGGGTCCATGCGAGTATTGAATTGAGCAGCCATCACACACACACACACATACATACACACACATACATGTGTCTCCTTGGGTATGTCCGTTCATCAAACATCTGCGGACACACGTCCCGGTATATACAATCGATAATATCTACATCGAATAATGACTACACGCTAATTAACCTATGGATAAAAAAAAAGACACGGTTGCGGAAAGATTTCACGTGTTCTCGTCTAGAACAGCTGTTCCCAACCTTTATTGATTTGCGTATCACTTGACAGCCATTTTCCCCAACATTGTACTCCTTAAAATTAGAAAAATGGTTGTAAGTTATATATAGACTGCGGATGTTTATGCATTTATAGCGTTCCCTAACTAGCAAAATGTAGCAGAATAATGATTATAGTAAAATTTATTAATACCTACGTATTTTTACGAATGTATTAAAAACCCTGGTACAGGAAAAAATATTCTGTTCAACTTTGTTTTTCATGTATCGGTATTCAAAATGGGAAATTTGCATAAACATCTGCAGTCTAGTTATATAGTTACTGTTATTTCAATTTTCTTTGCATACCCCTAAAACACTAACACAGGTTGAGAACCGCTGGTCTAGAAGGATCTGAACTGCGTTACGAAAGGAAGTTTCACGGGGAATGAGACGAGATATTCACGATGTAACCCTGAGGCGAATGATACAGTATTCCGTCGATTATTGTCAAGAACTCGGGTCCGCGTCACGACAAGCATCGAACAGGAGAAATGTTTCAGACCCTTGTAAATTTGTTATTTGCAAAATTGGGGTTAACAAAAGTGGGGGGGGGCAACAAAGTATGCGCTTGACAGGTTCCACGCCCCACCCCTCTCCAGTGGTGCAGATGACACCATGACAAAAATCGTGTAGAACTAGTCAGACAATGATCGACGGAATACTGTACTGTGTCCTGAAAAATCAATCATGATGTTGAAATAATGTTATCTTACCAATCGATGTTCCATATTTTGGGAAAGATTGCGAATTAAGTTCACGCACGGACGAACAGGAAGGGGAATGTACAGTTGGAAAGTGCCGACTGGATCGGTACGATCGGAATCCTCATCCTCACAATAGGGTAAAAACGCACCAATGAAAATGGATACTTAAGAGACTTTGATGATAATAATATTAATAAATATTTGGCACATGAAAATTAGATTTTTTTAAATATCTATACATTTTTATAACTTATAGATTCCAGTTTGGAAAAGTGGAAAAATGTTGAAATTCGTTTGAAAAAAAATCAATTTAAGAAAATGAAAAAATACACATTTTACCAGTGAATGAGCATTAACCAATAAAAGAACATTTCCAACCAATGACGCGAAAAAACTATCTGAATATGAAACAAAGAATTGGAAAAAGTCGATTTCAATAATTTGCTTATTTTAACAACTTAATTTATCCGTTTATAAATAATTTGCATTCACTAGTACGTGTTAATTTACTGGTGCGTCCACCCTATCTTGTTGCACCGCTCTGATCGGTTCGCGAGAACACAGGCACGCCCGTTTTTTAGGTTATGTAGCGAATCTCGGCCAACCTTAGAGATGGGCAAAATTCATTGTCTAGATAAAAAGTTTCGCATAACGAATAAAAGATAAAAAGCTATTTCGCCATTTTTCTTATCGATTAAACATGGCAATTCCAATTTTTATAATAAAATCATACGTTTTCTTGAACGAGTAAAACATATGACAAACAATTACTTAATATCATCAACTCTTTAAAGGTCAAAACGAAGCTCTTAGATAGAGCTGCTTTTCACTATGTATTATTCGAATAAAATTCTGCCCAACTCTGGCCGACCCTGTATGTGTAAAAAAAAAATAATAAAATTAATCTAAATCGATGCCAACGGTGCAAAGTACGTTTGTTGCGATCTGTAATAACGCTGGGACGGAACGATAGTCGCTGTTTCGCGCGCTCTATGTGTGTGACAGCTTGATGCACGCACACGAAACGGACACTATGATCGAGGAGCCGCGGGGCAAGACCATGGAACGCGCGAAAAACGAAAAAAGCTTATGCGTAACATGCAACGAAACCAAAAACGTTCTTTCGGTGTTCCTTGTTCCCGCTCGAGTATACAGGGTGTCCCAAAATGATGAGCTGCAACATGGATATTCTTCGTGCAAATACAAATCGAACAGTCCTTTACCATTTTGTAATCCGAAGCTTCATGTCCGAGATATTAGCAGTTGAACGAACTCCAATCAGGTGAGCGGTCACACGTACGCGCAGAAGCAGAGGCCACTCAACTGATTCGCGCGCTTCTTAACTGTATCTGCGCGTACGTGCGGTCAACCGCTCAGCTGATTGGAGTTCGTTCAACTGTTAATATCTCGGAAATGGAACTTTGGATTACAAAACGGTAAAGGACTTTTCGATTTGTATTTGCACGAGAAATATGAATGTTGCGGCTTGTATCATCATTTTGGGATACCCTGTATACCATCGACCGAACGGAAGGCTGGGAAACGCAATGTTGAAGAGAACTCTAAACTATGTGCAATGCGCACTGGAATGGGTAGAGAGGGAAGCATCTATGTATCTTTATCCTTTTTTAAAATATACAACTCTGTTGTGGAGTTAGGTCCAGCAGGTATAAACGTGGACTACCCTGAAATCATGCATACGACTCCAATTTAGTAAAAATTTTTGTAATACATAATTTTTGTTTAAATTGTACAAATGTTTATATATCAAATACACTATTTAAGTAATAAAGACTTGTTTAATAATTGGAGAATTTTCCATCGCTATATTGTGATTGTAGAGGATCATTTCTCAACTGTTGCTCACAATTAATGTCATACTTAGAACAATATGTATTTAATCATAACTACAAGTGATGGCCTTATTAGCTCAAAATTAAAATTAACAAACAATTGTTGTTTGAAATGTAACGTTTCGGGTATTTTCGGTGTCATTATCAGACGATATAATATTTATTCATCTAAAAAACAAACAAACTGGTACAATTAAAATTTTGCAAAAGATTTAACGAAAAAATTATTTTATACACCGTACAGAAGAATTTATCTTTGGGAAAGAAATTAGTTAATTCATAAAATAATATACATATACACAAGCTTCAGTTAAGAAAAAGGAACTTTCGTCGAAGCAACCATGCAAACGTGAAGTTTTGTACATGCGACTATATCTTAGTCACATGTGGTAAAAGTGAAACACAGATATCCGTTATGTCAGGGATCGAAAAAGTTATAAAACTTTTTAATAGGTTTTAATTAATACATAGACCGTGGAACTTTTTTAAAAACCGTTCTCATATTATAAATTCATATAAGAATAGATAAATAAAGGTTTTAATATGAATGGAACTTGTAAAATATAAAAATACAAATTTTACTGTAACAGGAACAGATATTTTGTTTATCAATATTAAAAAAGCTCTTTATCATTGTAACAAATACTGGATACTATTCACTGAATAGTACTGCAACAATATTAAATAATTATATTAATACGATAATATTATTATAGTTATAATACTATCACGTTGAGTAGCAAAAATGAAATAGTAAAGTAATACGTAGGTGTATAGTGTGTATTCATATATTCTAATATAGAAATATACATATTATGTATATAGTATATTATAGAATTTCTATGTATTTCGATTCATTTAAGTTATAAAAAAAATGTTATTTAAGTATTATTCTTGGCAAGTTCTCTTTTCTGTTCAATACTTCTCATGAAACTATTAATTACTTATTTTATGATTTTCATACATTTCATTAAATAAACATATGAATAATATGAGATTAAATTGTTAAATAAAACTACCTAATAGTTTGGTACTTTTATTTATCTTATAGAATCTTTTTTAATAAACGTTCTAAAATAATTAACAATAACAACCAATAACTTCTAAATACTTTGTTTCCATGGAACTTTTATTATACAGATTCTAAAACATCTGTTCCATGAGAACAATTAATAAAGAAGTTTTTAAGCGTAACATTTCTTTCCATAAAAATTCCACAGGAACCGATATTTTCTTAAACGAAATGTGTAAATTCACACAGAATTTTGTTTAATAACGAAAGATAACTGTTTATTTCGATCCTTGCGGTACAGACTCTTCTCGATTATTGTCCTGAACTTGGGTCCGCGCCGGGACAATAATCTTATAGGGAGAAATGCTTCAGACCTTCGTAAATTCGCTTTTTGCCCGAAGCCCGAGCTTTGGCAACAAAAGGGGAGGAGCAACAAGGTATGTGCTTGACAGGTTCCACGCCTCCCCCCTCCCCTCCCAGTGGTGAGGATAACGCCTGGACAATAATCGTGTTGAGCAAGCGAGACGATAATCAAGAGGAGTCTGTATTTCTTTTCTCTTTCTACAATGACGGGTCGAATTTCTTATACACGTAGTCAGAGATGGGCAAATTCATTATTTAGATAATGAGTTTCGAATAACTAATAAAAGATAAAAAAGCACTTCACCATTTTCAATCGTTTAAACGTGAAAATTCCAATTTTTATAACACAATAATACTGCATCTGGAATGAATCGACATTTGGCAAACAATCATTTAATCTCATTGACTGTTTAAAGCTTAGAACGATGCCCTTAGATTCTGTTGCTTTTCACTATGTATTATTCGAATAAAATTCTGCCCAACTCTGCCCGTAGTGCGTATTCCAGGTAGTTTAGAGTTCACTTGTTTTCACACACTCCCCGATCACCATGTCCATCTTTGTTGTCTGTCCGCCACATTAATACACGCACATCTAAACTCCGTTCCACGTAAGAATAACCTCACACTCGGAGTTTTCGACCGATCTGCGCAACCCCACTACTGCCGACCGATTCGGACGCATACGATTGCTCGTAATATAGCCCAAGCGCGTGACGTCACTGGCGCGAACGAAAACAGTCCATAAGTGGGGGTTTAGACGTTGCAACGCCCTCTTAGGTCCATTTCATGCGTGAAACGAAGTTATTCTGGCACCACGGTCGTATACACAGCTTCGGAGACTCCCGTGGTGGAGGAGATCCCTTAAGGAGTCTCCCTACTGTGACGGATCAAAAAAATTGATTTTTTCTTGTTTACATTTTCTCAAGGCTTAATATTTCAAAACCATAGTTCCAAAAGGATTTTGCCCGATTTGAAATAATAAGGAAGTTATTAGCCTTTAACCGAAGAGGCACGCAGGTTCAATTCGAAACTTTAAACGCGTTTTTCTCAAACGACATTTTTGTAAATGGCTGCCACGATATCTCAGAAACTATTTGACGGAGTGACTTGAAACTATGCAAGCATGTTTAGTAGGTGCATAGTTCTATCCGGTACTAGATTGAAGTCGACATTCGCAAAATTCGAATTTTGCAAATTGAAAAACGAACGACTTTTTTCGCTAAAATCGGCACTTTTGTACAAGACTCCACCATTTTGTTATTTTTCAATATTTTTTTCAGTACAGACGATAGCCACGTTCATACAGATTAAGAATCTTTCTCAATTTGTAATTTGAGATAACGTAGACAGCTGCTATAAAGGCAGCCATGGATGCACCTTTTTTTTAGGCAGTCCCGGAAAATTAAAATAACTTTTAATCTGTACTATATGTTCAAATGAAAAAAATTAAGCTTATCCTATGAGTGTATACGAATTCATAGAAAAAAGTTTAGCATCGATATACCTCATAGTTTTTTCTAAAAAAATTCCTGAATTTCGCCTAATCTTTGACTCGTCACAGGAGGGAGACCCCTTAAAGACGCCAAGTGTACTTTCGAACTTTGCCACGAAGCGAGGGCACTACAGTCTTATGGTTCAATCATGGACCTACATAGGAATGGGACTTTGCTCTTTCTACTTCCTAAGTCCATGGTTTCTGTCGCGGTCGTATACATCCCTGTGGCACATCAGGGCGCATGAGCCTATTCTTGCTTTTAAAACATGTACGTTTTACGTCAATACGATTGCAGCGCTGTGTGGCTAGCGGAAGATTGACGAAATTTTTGGTCTTCCTTACGTGATCGTCCCTACCACGGTAGTTTTCGGACTTGTGTATACGACCGTGCGTGGAACAGAGTTTAGTCGTTGCCTTTCTCGGGAACGGCGGCAACCGTGGCCATCGGGAGACCACAAGAAAATGGCGTCTCCTGGGCATTTCCCTCGTGAAATACACGTACATACACACACACGCACACACATACACGTTTCGTGATATGTTCCACTCGTAGTTCTGTTTGTTCGTTCACTTTCCGTTTTTGCTTTCTTTTTTGTCTTTCTCGTTTTGTTTTCGGTTCGATAGAAAATGGACGTTTCTCAGCGACGAGCAAGCACACGTACACGCCACTTCCGGGTCGTCGCTTCCGGAGAACGCCGAAGAACCCTTAATCCCCGTCTCGAGGACCGTTTTCTTTTTCGTTTCGTGGTCCGTCTCGATCGACGCGTAATCTCCTTATTGTGTGTTGGTTGTTGTTGTTGTTGTTGTTGTTTAGTTTCGAGTAATCAAGCAACAATTTCGTTTGTTTTTTTATTATTTTTTTTTTCGTCGTTTGGGTCTCTTTTGGTTTTCGTATACGCAAAAACAGCGACCGAGAGAGAACGAGATTCGGCAAGGTCCGACAGGTAACCAGGTTAATTCGTATCTGTGCGTGACGACGAATAGGTTTTGTTTCGTTTCAGGCGGCTTTGTTCAACGACGGAAGGGCGGTTCAATGCGCGCTGTCGGACATTGCCTGTAACATACCGACACGAAATCTGTCAGATTATTACCGCCAATGGGAGGAGGACGGGGCGACCATACCTTCGCGGGACACTAATTTCATTATTTGCTCGCTTACGTTTAATCAGACAGACAGGCAGACAGACAGACAAATAGCGTAAACGCACCAATGAATGAACACTTAAGGTGGTTCGTGCCTGACTCTTTAGTCAATAACGCATCATATTAATAATTGGTATTAAACACCCGCTAATACATTTTAATAATGTATAAAAATTACATCTATGAGATTCAACGACATTTCCATTGATCATTCATCATTATATTGTAAATAAAAAATATATTTTGGTTAGCCGTATGACTCCACGGTACTTAATTACACTGTTCAACAAATTTTAACTTCTTTCCGTTTTTATAACCTTCAATCGGCATTTCTGATAGATCTTTATGAGCTGAATACGAATCTGCAAACCGTTTCTTTCCACACGTCCACTTTTTGAAAAAAATCAATTTTTTTTTTCATTTCAAATTTTCAACTTTGGAGCTTGTTGTGCTTTTACAGTAATAGTTATTCAGTTGCTTTTGACACGAAATAATTCTCTGGAATCTTCCGAGTTTTTTACAAAATTTATTTTCCAACTTTCCTTGACACCTTCCTCAGCAAAAAGGTCTGACCCTTAGTTTTTTAAATAAATTGAAGAATATCAGCAATAATTGGTGCGTTTTCGGTGTCCTTTTCACGTCGAGCATTATTTAAACATATTTAGATGTCTATAATATAATAAAAATTTATATCATTTCATTCGGAAGAGTCCAGAAAATGATTCCGTGTCAAAAGAAACTGAATTACTATTACTGTAAAATCACAACAGAGCTCCACAGTTGGAAATTTGTAATTTTTTAAAAAATTGTTTTTTTTTCAAAAACTAGACATGCTGGAAAGAAACGGTTTGCATATTCGTATTCAGCTTATAAAGATCTATCAGAAACGCACATTGAAAATTTCCAAATTTTTGCGTGGTCAACAGTGTTATTGAAATCCCAACGAGACTGAAAATATCGTGACTTGAAATGAAATTTTCGAACTCGAAAACCGTAACGTATTTCAGCGACAAATCGCGCAAAATTTAACATTCTATACAGAGTGTGAACCTTTAACGCCAACAAGTGATGATTGTGCACACACGCGATGCACACATGCAAGAAAACGTGATCGACATTTACGTTCAAAACGAAGTTCTACAGACTTTATACCGAGTTTCCGTGCCTGGTGTGACGTTAAAATAAAAAAACAAATGGAAAGACAAATAAACAAACAAAGAAACTACAGGAAAATACGATCCTTCAACAAAGTGTTCACAAGCGAGCATTGCAGGCCGCAGTAACGTGCGACAGAGACACTGTCAGTCGATAAGAAGGCGAGGGGTGGTGTTTACAGTACTGCAAGTTGGAGTTACTTTGTCTCAGTCAGGGGTATCTTTGTCCCAAAGTAAAAAAATTATTATTTTCGATTTTACTTAGTCTCAAGTCAGAAAACGATCATTTTCGATTTGTCCCCGATCAGAAAATTATCATTTTCCATTTCACTTTGCTCGATGTCAGTTTATGA
Organism: Dufourea novaeangliae; assembly: GCF_001272555.1. Classification (NCBI taxonomy): domain Eukaryota; kingdom Metazoa; phylum Arthropoda; class Insecta; order Hymenoptera; family Halictidae; genus Dufourea; species Dufourea novaeangliae. The sequence goes on along the minus strand of NW_015374029.1, from coordinate 166,283 downwards.
TCATTTTCGATTATGCGTTATCTCAAGTTGGAAAATCATTATTTTCAACTTTACGTTGTCCAAAGTCAGAAAATTTTCATTTTCGATTTTACTTGGTCCCAAGTCAGAAAATGATCTTTTTCAATTTTGCATTGTCCCAAAGTCAGAAAATCATCGTTTTTGATTTTGCTTTGACCCAAGTCAGTAAACCATCATTTTCGATTTCATAGCGCTGCAAATTTTTAAGTTAAATTGATTTTATACATGAAAAGACATTTCACTTAAAAATACTTTGGAAAGCAGCTGCAAAATTGACAATTATGATTTACCGACTTGGGACAAAGCAAAATTGAAAATGGTCATTTTCTGACTTGGAACAAAGTGAAATAGAGAATGATCATTTTCTGACTTGAGACAAAACAAAATGGAATATGATCATTTTCTGGCTTTGGAACAAAGTGAAATAGAGAATGATCATTTTCTGACTTGAGACAAAGCAAAATTGTATATGATCATCTTCTGACTTTGGGATAATGCAAAATCGAAAATGATTATTTTTCGTCTCTGGGATAATGCAAAATCGAAAATGATTATTTTTCGTCTCTGGGACAAAGCAAAATTGAAAATGATCATTTTCTGACTTGGGGCAAAGCAAAATCGAAAATTATTAGTTTCTGACTTTAGGAAAAGTAAAATTGAAAATGGTCATTTTCTGACTTGGAACAAAGTAAAATCGAAAATGATCATCTTCTGACTTTGGGATAACGCAAAATCGAAAATGATCATTTTTCGTCTCTGGGATAAAGCAAAATCGAAAATTATCATTTTCTGGCTTAGGACAAAGCAAAATCGAAAATGATCATTTTCTGACTTTGGAACAAACTTAACGGTAACCGTTCTGTCAATGGATCGTCGAAACAACACGTTCCCCGTACGAAAAAGCACTTGGACACGCTGCAGGTTGCAAGGGCTATCAATACGCGGCTAACAAATCAATTGTCTCGGATCATACACACACACCCGATGTGTCTTCACTGTCTCTCGATTCTAGCAACACCTCGTAATCCTCTGATTTCGACTTCACGCTGAATCGAAACGCGAAATCGGTTTGTAAATCTCCGATCAGCGCGTTCTATCTCGACGGAATCGAGTGACACAGCGTTTGTCTTCCTATAATGCAACGTATGTACCATCGTACCTTTAAATCGAATGTAATTCGTTCGGTGGTCTCGAACGATTTGTAATATTCGTAACACGTCGAGTAAATATTTCTACACACCTGATCGACAGAGTGTGACGATCAGGAAAAGAATCATTAACGGCGAACAGAAGTTGTTACAAGGTGACAAAGAAGAAGAAAAAAAAAAAGAAAAGAAACGACAGTCCTGGGAAAAATATTTACTCGGTCCGAGGTTCGTGCCAGATCGAAATTCGATGTGCTGGCAGACGTTTCGCTGATACCGAAGAAAGTTCGCAGCATGTCACGGGGACACACCACTCCAATCGATCATTGATGTATATACTATATATGTCCCGGGCAAAAACACAAGCAGGCACACACATACACACATACACACACACAGACAGACAGCGGACAAACAGATAGAGGCTGCACGTCGAGCAAAATTCTTTCCCAATCAGCAGAGATATCGAAGTCAGGAGTTTCTTTTTCTCGTTTTTTTTTTAAAGAAACTTTTGCATGTGTTTACGTGTGTGTGTGTCTGTTGGATCCTTCGACCATACATATGTACTTATAGACACGGCCTGTAGATACGGATTCGGGAGCCGAAGTGGAGCAAAAATAACGGGGAAAGTTACCCTCGTGTGACGTCACAAGGTAATTTTAGATAATTCAAAAATTTATTTTGTAAGCAGTAATTCCACTAAGTAAATGATGTCTCGCTGGATATCCATTGTTCTTATTATTTTTTATAATTAACGTAAGTTGTAAAAGGAAATACTTATAGATTGAATGTTATCAACATTTCAATTAACATTCAAATAATTTTTAAAAATTTTAACTTCTAAAATACATTATAACGAGCATTATTTAAAATTATAAGTTTAAGATAAAAATTAACAATTAATACAATAAAATTAATTATATATGTTACTTAGCAATTAAATCATTTTTCCGTGCATTATATATATATGCATTCCATTGAAAGTAAAAAAAATAAAAATCTACATCACTATTTTGCCCTCGAACCATATACATGTACACGTATACTACAGGGTGTCTCAGAAATGTTTCGACTCCCGGAAATGAGGGGTTCCTGGGATGGTTTGAAACAACTTTTTCCTTAGCGAAAATGTTATCCGAGGCTTTGTTAACGAGATATTAACGAGAATCCCCGACCAATCAGAGCGTAGCTAACGTTACCACAGGAGATCAGCCAGCAGACACGCGCTCTGATTGGTCGGTGTTTTTCGTGAATATCTCGTTAACAAAGCCTCGGAGAACTTTTTCGCCAAGGAAAAAGTTGTTTCAAATCACCTCAGGAATCACCCCTTTCAAGGACATACAACTATTTTGGAGTCACACTGTATAAATAAAATACCAATAATAAATAAACGGATGATACATGTAACTAAAATAACTCGAAATATATTCTTCATCCTTTAAAATCGAGTATCACACTGAAAGTTAAGTCCACTGAATAATCTCTGTTATTAGATGTCCCGTCGAATTCTCGACGTTAATACGAATAATGCTCGGCGTGCGTCACCACCCTTCTATGTATATGTAATAACGAAAAATCGAGAAACAGAAAGGAAACAGAACAACACTGTTCATACTAGGCGTGCTTGGGTACACATCGTGTCATATTCTCCGTGATTCCGTGTGTATCAACGCCCGTGAATTCGTTTTAAACAACAACAGCTAAATCGTTGGCGTAACAGAAAATCGGGGGCTATTCGACATAGTAATACCAACACATTTACATGGACACCAAACAGGAACGGTGGCACTGGATGTTACCGTGTTCACGATTATCGGGGCTGAAAGCAAACATTCCGACAACAACACAGCCTATTAACGCTTGGGAACAGATTTACGTATTGACTTTACAAAACGAGAATAACGGTCGTACAGATCTCGATCGGTAATTATCACGATGAAAAAATATGTCGATAATTAAAACAGAGAGAAAATTAAAACGAGGAAAAAGATTTCTGTTTCAGAGGCAAGAGCAATTTTACGAGTAACCTTATGACAGTAATGTCTCGAGAAGTGCGACGAACTCGGGTCCGTTTCGGAGCATTCGTGGCAAGACGGAAAGGTTTTCAGTCCCTCATCAATTTGTTCTTTTTTTACACGAAGCCGAGCCTCTCTTTAGTTGTCTGTTTACTCTGTTTTCATTGGTTCCAAGAGGGGAGCCCCCCAGTGGTGGGAATCTAATAAGTAGACTGCGGACTTTTATGCATAATGCCATTTTATGAAGTGATTTATAAAAATGGGAGTAAAAACAGAACATTCTTTTTTATCACAAGGATTTTAGTGGGTAAAAGTAAAATGAAAAATTGATTAAACTTGATCGAATTTCTATCTTTTATTGTATTCCACATACTTCTGTATTCTATAAATGCATAAAATCCGCAGTCTACTAATAAGTCATTTTTTGGACGTTAGTGGGGAAATTTTTCTTCCCAGGGTCTCGAATGACTCGACGCGTATAACGCCGATTTAAAGGTAATCAAGGGATAACCCATTAATACCGGTGGTTTTTATATAGACATACAGGGTGATCTAATAAGAATGGGACTTAAATATCTCCGTTGTTTTTGGATACGAAAAAATTTGATTAATAAAAGTTGTTCAGTATAGTGGGGGGTATAATATGACAATAATAATTTTTGTAAAATACATATAAAAACTACAGTCTAAAGGAACTCGTTACCTATTGATTGTATCGAAAAACGTTTAGAAAACACAATTTTTTTTTATATATATTTTTTTTAGATATCAACATAACCTTGAGTTTTCTCAAGGTCAATGCATATTTTTTTTAATACCACATTGTTGCCAATAGAAGTACGAATTCAAGGACCTATAGCATGGTGGTATTAAAAAAAAGTTGTATTGACCTTGAAAAAACTCAAGGTCACCTTGACATCTCAAAAAACATAAGATATAAACAAATCAAATTGTATCCACCTGATGCGTCCCTTAAAATGTTCCGTAAAATTCATTAATACCTTTTCTGATATAACCAATAGGTAACGAGTTATTTTAGATAGTAGTTCTTATTGACTCACCCTGTATGTTTATTTTTCTCGTACCGGTGATCTGTGAAACCGTTATAAACTCGTGAAACGAAATACCAGTGATCACACATACACACACACACACACACACACACACCGTGAAACACGAAAGCAGGATATTCATGTGCGCATTCTTGCCAAGTCTGACCAATATCAGGCTTCTCTACTTAATTCACACCCAATGCGACCGCGGTGACGTTTCGATAGTACAGGGTCCAGCTGAATAATATGTAATAAAATGGGCATCACGTGATTCCTTATGAAAAAATAAGGAATAAATATGCAATAAAATATTTTCATTCTCGTGTTAGTTTTCGAGAAAATCGATTTTGTCTGCTAGATAGATGCACTTTGCCAGTGCGTCTGATCATTGCATTCCGTTTCTACTTGCTACTGTGATGAATACACGCGTTTCTGATTAATTCTCAAAAATTCGATGGCGTTTAAACGGTAGAAAATAGAAAACATTTTCATTAGGCAAAATCGAATGGTTTCCACTGATGGATCACGTGGTGGGTATGTCTTCTTCGAAAGTGGAGACGTTCCAAAGATTTCAAAGTCATCTTTATTTTTTTTAAATTTAACTATACATTTTTTTATACATCGTCCCATGCATTTTTTCATTCTCTACAGGAAACTATTAAGATACTTGGGTCGAAAAATTATGAGCTTATACGAGTAAAATTAGTAAACACGAGCGAAGACATAGAGATGAAACGTCCTAGCCTTAGATCCAAATATTATACTATGTTTCGTAACAGAAATTAAAATACATTTTAAACTAATTATTTTTCGACCCAAGTACCTTAATACTTTTCTGCGGAGAACTAAAAAATCCATCGAATAGTATATAAAGAAATGTATAGGTCCATTCGAAAAAATAGGGGTGACCTTGAAATCTTTGAAACGCCTCCTTACTCAAAATCATTTAACTTTTCTTAATGAAATGTTTCTTTATCTTCAATTCTTTTAACGCTACGGCTTGTATGAGACAGCCTATACAGATGGTGTCTTATTTAAGCGTGGCTCCTTGAATATCTCCTTTAATTCTGAAAACGCAATAATCCAGATTTTACTGTACACGAAAATTTCGTTTTCTGTATAACTGTTCATACAGAACAACGGTTCCTTGAAACTGTCTCAAGAACCAAAATCGATATTTCATAACAGTTTTCAAACCCCGCGGCTGATACAAAGGACCAACACAAAACAGGTCCTGTATATGTAAACGGCGAATGGCCCGCGCATGCCTAGTGGGTCCAGGCGTCCCGTTTCACACAACACATAAACCAGAAGAAAAACAAGGAAAAACACGTAAAAACCACATCGAGGATCACACAGAACAGGCGGCCACGTGTAATATACGGGGTCACACATGTACGTACACACGCGCACGCATACACAGACACACACAGAAGAGACAGACACGCGCTAGTCGTGGACTTACGCTAGGCGTGGTATTGCCCTGGTTGGTCACGTGTTGGGCGGGCACGTCGTCCTGGAAGTAGTCGTCGTTCTGCGTGCCGGGAACACTCTGCGCGAAGTCCAACAGACGTCGATTCGGGCTGTCCGGTGTGTTCGGCGGTAGATCGTTCGGCATATTCGGGAAACAGGACGAGGCGCTGCGACGGTGCCGCGAGACACTGTAATGCTCATAGTTACGATAACAGCCGGGCCCGGTCTGGGCTGGGCCGCGGCCGCACACGGACTCCCCCTCGGTGCTATTACCATCCACGCCTGACATATTGTGACCTGGAAGCAACGTCCGCGTCCCCGCCCATGGGGGGTACACGACTTTTAGAATCGCCGTTACCGGGGACCGATCAACCTTGACGCAAGGATTTGCGACCACCATTCGCGCTCGATGTTTGCGCACGATCGACATGTCGAACGGTGTGTACTCCAATGGAAATAGAGAATGGTAAATAGAGAAAGAGAGAGAAAAAGAGAGAGAGAGAGAGAGAGAGAGAGAGAGAAAGAGAGAGAAATAGTAGAAAGAGAGAGGGAGATAGTAGAGCTGTTGATTTATGACCAATGAAAAATGGATTGACAGCGATGGGTTCATGAACGAACAACTCGAAACGTGTTTGGTTTTAGTATGAACACGAAAAGTTTAAACCCCCTTGGATGGTGGAATTTTGTGTACTTTTGAACAGGGACTTAAACCGGTATTCTGTTATCAAAGCTATACCGAAACCGATATATTACGGAAACCGAAATAAATACCGGTATTTTTTTCGATTTCTATAAGGGTAGGGCTTATATAGGGTTATATAGGGCGAAGGTACAACCGAAAATACCGGTATAATACCGGTATTTTACGATTCGGTAGAAGTCCCTGGTTTGGAAATCTGTATCTGCGTAATGAAGTGAAGGGATGATGGATATACTCGTCGTTTACCGAAAGTGGCCATTTCCTCGTAATGAGCATACTCGTCATTAAGCGAAAAGTGGTAATATCTTCGTGACGAGTACAGTTGTCGTTATCCGAAAAATGGTAATGTCCTCATGACGAGTATACTCGTCATTACCCAGAGAGTGATCATTTCTTCGTAACGAGTATACTCGTCGTTAACCAAAAAGTGGTCATTTCCTTATGACGAATATACTCGATATTACACGAAAGACTGGTCATTTCCTTATGACGAGTAGACTCGTTATTTCCCGAAAAGTGGTAATTTACTCGTGACGAGTATACTCGTCGTTAACCAAAATCCTTATGACGAATATACTCGTTATTACACGAAAGAGTGGTCATTTCCTTATGACGAATATTTTCGTTATTACACGAAAAGTTGTAATTTCCCCGTGACGAGTATACTCGTCGTTAACCAAAGAGTGGTCATTTCCTCGTGACGAGTATATTTGTCATCACCGAAACAGTGGGAATTTCTTCATGACAAGTACACTCGTCATTACATAAAAGCTTGCCATTTCTTCATGATGAGTATACTCGATATTACCAAAAAAGTGATCATTTCTTCGTGACGCATATACTCGTCGAACGCCATTAAAGGGTTGAACAGCCCATGCCGAGTTTCATTCTTGGGCAAAGTCAGTCAGACTGCAGTTGGCGCGTGTGAACATGTCGAACAGTTCGTTGAAAAATGTTTGAAACTTTCAAACTGCCCTCGAACCTCGGGCCTTAGCCCGAATAACGAGTTCAGTGTCGAAGGCTTAAAGTTTTAAACATGTTTCGAGAAACTTTTTTTTAAAAAGTTCACACACGATCGTGTTGGTTCGGTAGCTTTGCTCGAGGATCAAACTCGACTTGGACTGTCGTTTGAACTTCTCGTCGGATGTTCGAAATCCGTTAGAAACGACTTTGATTACCCCTATCACTGGTGATCGATCCTTCGAACATGTTTGCACTTCCGACGAGATCTGTTAGAGCAGGTTTAAACTGTAGGTTCGAAGGTCTAATAAGGCGTGTCGAGGTTATGGTCAGACCCAAAGTATTCAACAGACTCGAGCCAGTCTGAATTAGGTCGGAGGCTTTAAGTTGCCCTTTACTTGTCCCACAGTTTCTGATGTTTTGCCCTCCTCAAGTCGCTTGAAAAGCTAAGGGACTTAACCTAATAAACTTCAACCCAGATTCAACTTTCACTTTGAACATCTCCCCAGATTTCAACTACGTTTAGCCAACTGTTATAAACCTCTCGTGTTCATAGAAGCTGATACATGCTCAAGCCTACAAGTTTTCACTGTTAAAGTCTTCGCATATAAGCTGTGTTCATAATGGAATTAATGTCCCAACGTTCCACAGGCACTGCAGTTAGCTTCAATAGGGTTCGAATAACACACTGATACTCTGTATTCGACCACCTGATGAAACTAGGCTGTAATGCTTATGGAACATTAGGAAAATAATTCTATAAGGACACGGTCAACAGTGAAGCTTCAAATCTACGTTGGAGCCTGTTCGATCGTGGACCTATCCCTAATCCGTGTGAAGTCCGGGTGTAGCCGTGAGATACCCAGTTAGATGAGAAAGAATCGCAAATTGGGAATGGTCGATTGTTATTTGACGTCGCTCGAGAACGTCCAAAATGGCTAAGAGCCTTTTCTATCCGAGTATCTTGCAGATGTGAATTATTTTTTAAGCCTATCTAACGGATACCCGGGTGAATTTCGTCTATCTGGGCACCTATTGCAAACCCCCAGCTCAAATCAATAGCCCTAGTAGAGAGAGACAGAGAAATAAAAATGCATGCAGAGCGATGGTTCGATGAGCAGTATTGGTGATAGAATAATGGGAGCAGTGCCTCAGTCTGGTCCGGCGTGGTAGGCTGGTCGTTAGGTGGATGAGGAAGAGAGCGGGAACAGCAGGTGCTGCTATGTTAAGCTAACGTCTCGAAGGAGGATGGTAGAAGGTGTCAAAGCTTGTTGGTCCCTCCGACACGCTAATATTCTATATGGGGATCATCCTCCTAAGCTTCGAGGGTTTACTAACACATTGTGTTCAGTTTACGAGACACTGTGTGACCGACAATATTAGCGATCGAACTTCGTTATCTATACAGGGTGTTCCTTACCTAAAACGAGCACCTGTAGTATTTCAATTGCTTTTAATTTGCAGGAAATCAATTTTAACAAATGCTGAAAGTAATGTCCATCAAGTTTGATACATTTTGCGACTAATCCCTCTATCGTAGTTACTTTATTATTTATATTTACTCTCATACATTTCTGGAGTTTTCGTACCCAAGGTCACATGAAGGTCACAGTATTATAGGTTGTTGGATTGGTCTTGATCTCAACTAATACGTCACCCTGATGAAAAATTCTATTGTTCTGTTTAAATAACATCGATGACCTTGAAATTTCGAAAAATGTGTCCTTGAGAAAAATGTTGTCTTATCATAGTATTTGCTCCTTCTAACCAAATAATATTTTCCCCTCACATTTTTTTGTATCCTCAAAAGGAAGTGAAATATTCAAGGTGCTCGCGTTAGGAGGGACACCCTGTATATTCAATTTTCTATGAAAGGTTATTCTGTTCGTGGAGACCAGGTGTGTAACATGAACACGAACGTGTAAAATTGTTGGATACTCAAAGAATCCGTCTTCCGGTTGAATTTTGAATGTCGAAAGGTAACTGACGATCTTGTACCATTCACCTTTGAATCGGAACGTTTTCGTTAACCAATTAACTACGGGAGATTCTCGGTAAGAACCTGTAAATACTATCTGTATTAGATGTACCATTGTTTACAGAGTCGATACCCACGAGATAGGGAGTTAATTGACTGGCTACATCAGAACTGTTAACAGTAGTTATCAATTATTGCTAGTTAATCAAAAGCCTATTCTGCACTGTTCACGAGACACATCAGCTGTTTCGAGAACAAAAGTACTCGAACACTGAAGTGGATTTACAGTTCACGATTTTTAATCAAATTCGAAAGATAAACTTCATTCAGGCAATCGAGAGTAGAACTTATCTTACAACGAGGATAACATTTAGTAATTATCATCTTTTCATGTCATCATTAACCGACAACACTATACAGGGTGTCCCACCTAACGTGATAATCCTTAGTATTTCACCTGGTTTTTGAAAATGCAAAGAAATGTCAGAAGAAAATTTGTTGGAAGGGGCAAACAAGTAAAAAATTTTAAGTCAAGGTCATATTTTTAGAAGTATGAAAGTCATCGATATTTTTTTTTTCAAACGGGACTACATATTTTTGTCATCATAGTGTAGTAGTTGAGACTAAGATCAACCTAATAACCTATAACAGTATACATATACCTTCAAGTAACCTGAAGTATGAAAAATCCACTATCATTTAGTATTATTATCTCCAGATGGAGTACGAAAACCATTTATCGTCTACAAAAATGTGTCAAAGTTGATGAACATCACATTTGACCATTAGTTAGAATAAGTTTTCGGCACTAATCTCTCTAAGATAGTTATTTTATTATTTAAATCTACTCTCGTACATTCGTTGATTTTTCGTACTCAAGGTCACATGAAGGTTACACCATTATAGGTCATTGGATTGGTCTTGATCTCAACTATTACACCATGCTAATAAAAATCTGTAGTCCCATTAAAAAAAACATCGATGACCTTGAGATTTCGAAAAATATGACCTTGAAAAAAATTGTTTGCTTATCATAATATTTGTTGCTTCTGACCAAATAATACTTTCCCCTCACTATTTCTTGTATCTTCAAAAACAAGTGAGATATTGAAGGTGTTCACGTTAGATGGGACACCATGTATAATGGAACTTCATAAAGGTTTACACTTTCATTGACCCCTGATTCGTTCTCTATCAACGAAACATTGTTCCTTTATCTACTTCTCACAGCCAGTCAACTATAATACAAAGCAGCGATGAGATGGCCTATGTACGATCTCCAGTGGTTAAGTGGTTAACCATTGTCCCTCAGGATCTCGATCCTACGATCGAGGATCCAAGTTCTACTCATTCTACTCGACATAAAAATGTCAGATCCAACTAGATAAGCAGAACATTTCGACCGCACAAGCACAATGTGCAGGCGTTAAACATAAGAAATTTTTCAATTTAAACAAATTCTACCGATTCAACGGTCACGACTATACTGCCCTTCTTAGCTTAATTGTCTTAACTGACATATTCAGACATCCAAGAAAAATAAGGTTTGAACATTTCCTTTGTGTCGTACTTGTTTCTCATCGTAGGCCACTTTAATATAAAAAAACCATTTTATCATATTTATATTTTTTTTTTCACACGTATCTTGAACATAAATAATTGAGGCATAAACACAAGTCATAACTCAGGACTGTCTGAATTGAATTCGTCTCGTCGTCGCCTAGAATACTACACAGTTAAAAATACATAGTGTTATTTGAAAAAAGTCAAAGTGACCTTGAGTTTTCATTAAAAATAAAAACTTTTCTTGAATTCGTAATATTGCAATTTGTAGTCAATTGGAAGCCGATTAACTTTTGTTCGAAACAGTTTTTTTGTCCGGCTATCGAAACTCCCTGAAAAATCGTGGGGAGTGACTTTTAGACCACCCTGTATAATATCAGTTTTATAATTTTTAAATAACAATTCAAGGATCTGGTCGTTGAAAAGTTAAATTAGACATTTTAAGTAAGCAGGGCAGTATACACAAGCGTAAGTGTTTTGTTTTTTCCACTTCGTCGCGATGGATTTCTTACGACTCTGGTGTTCTTTCCCTCGATCGATCGAACGGAGTATCATCCACGGGTGTGTGTACCGTGTTTTGCTTGCCCACCACCACGCCGGACGATCCGGGGACAAAAATTCGACGTCTGCTTCGCTCAGGTAGATAAGTTTATCAGCCGTGACGCAGGAGGCTCGAATTTCCGCGTGTGATGGAAAAATGGAGGGGAGGGGGGCACGGCGGATCGATCGTGCTGAGCGTGTCGAGTGTTCAGACATTTACTCTCGGTGGAAGGGACGAAACCCAAGACGGTGAAATCGAACAACCGATCTGGGACAGAGTGCTGCTGGTCAATTCAATACGCGTGTGATAGATTTCAACAATTTCGACGGTACAAAAATTCAATTTTGATGATGATCCAGATTCGTAGATGCACATTAGAGGATTAACGGGTTAGCCTCTGACAATTTCAGTGTCTTTATTAGTTAGACTACGCAAATGCATATTTTAGAGAAATGGATTTGAAGAAATGGGACTTTGACATAAATATAAGGGCGAGTCAATAAGAACTACTATCTAAAATAACTCGTTACCTGTAAGTTGTATCAAAAAACGTTTTAATGAATTATATGTATAGCATTTTAGGGGATGCATCGGATGGATAACAATTTGATTTTATTATATTATTTTTGTTTAGATAGCAAGGTGACCTTGAGTTTTTTCAAGGTCAATGCATCTTTTTTTTAATACCATCATACTGTAGGTCGTTGAATTGGTCCTTTTATTGGCAACAACGTGGTAATAAAAAGAGATGCATTGTTTTTCTAATACTTATGGTCACCTTGATATCTAAAAGAATATAAGATATAATAAAATCAAATTGTATCTATATAATTCATTAAAACGTTCTCTGATACAATCAATAGGTAACGAGTTATTATAGATAGTAGTTATTATTGACTCACCCTGTATGTTTCATTACTAGAGGATTTGAAAAACATATTCTTTTATTTTGCGTATCTTGCATATTGCATATATTTTCCATATTTAGGAGCTACCCATGTGTCCTTCAGGAAAACTTGTGGGTGAACTTACGAAAAGCATCCACAACTGATGACCCTGACCATGACGTATATTATCATGGTTACCGGGTCACCAAGGTAACCAATCATTGTTTATTAGAAAGTTATTAACAAAAAAAGGTTAAAAAACGTACCGTAATTTTCCCAGAAATCTGAACGTTTCGGTACCATGAACGGAAATATTTGGACATTACTACATTTGTAAAATCTCTATCTGGTCAGTATAATCCTTCAGACTTGATTAGAAACAGTTCGAGAAAAAAATTCCATTCAGAGTTTGTCAGAGTCAGTTCAAGAAAAAAATTTATTTAGAATTGATTTGGTTCTAAAAAAAAGATACTGAGAGTTGGTTAGAGGCAATGCAAGAAAAAAAGTAATTCAGTATTGGTTGGAGACAGCTCAAGAAAGAAAGCCATTCAAATTTGGTTAGAGAAAGTTCAAGAAAAAAAAGTCATTCAGAACTGATTTAATTCGAGAAAAAAAGTCATTCAGAGTAGGTTAGAGACTGTTTATGAATAAAAGTCGTTCAGAATTTATTTAGTTCAAGAGAAAAAGTTCATTCGGAATTGGTGGGTGCTTTTCGGAAGTTTTCGTCTAAAAACACGTGAACCCAGGTCGGTAAATAAAATATAGTTAAGTCGGTAATAAATAGTCTCCTCCACTAAGAGTACGTGCTCGATCGCGACGATGTTTAAATGAGATGATGGGGGTGGTTGGACTGGAGGTCGGTCCGGCGTGGTAGGCTGTTTTTCTCCCTCAGGCTTTGCTAGGAATATAGGCGGCCAAGCGTTATTGCACGTACACCGGATAACAAAAACTGTCTTACCATCCACGTCGGACACATGCGTGTGTATGCACCGGCCATGTGTATAATGTGTGTTTATAATGTATCACAACCGTAAGTTTGGAACTGGTTTCTCGGCTGCCACAATCTTGGTGATAGACAAATGTGGTGCTGTCTGACACGTTGACCGCCAATGTTTGCACGGTATCGCGATCAAATACATTCAGTTTCGATCTACGTTAATAACTGAACTGCAAATTTCATGCATTCATAGCACACACGATTATTAAAAAATGAGTACCTACTGTGGAACGATTACTGGAAAATGAGTACTGTGAGATGTGTAATAAAAATTAATGACGTTTTTACTTTACTTAAAACATTACGAAACCAATGAGAACAAATTCTTTTTGGATTCCAATTTCCGTAAAAATCTATATTTACATAAACATCCGTAATTTGTTAATACGGATAGACATGTATATAGACATATGGGCTTGAACACTCGTTGTTTCTATTACACTGTTCAACATATTTTAACTTTTTTTTTTTCGTCTTCATAACCTTCAATAAGCGTTTCCGATAGATCTTTACGAGATGAATTTGTAATAAAATTCCAAATTTTCAACTTCGGAAATGTATTGTTCTTTTACCGTAATAGGTATTCAGTTGACACCTTCCTTAGCAGAAAGGTCTGCTGTATCGCATGCTACGACAAGCATTAAGAGGGATTCTCGTGTAACAGGTTAAAAAAAAATTTTTAAATATTTTTTACATGAATCGAAGGTACAACATTTCGAAAATATGCTCCTAAAATTTGAAAGTCAAATTCCAAAAAATAAAAAAATTATAACCTGTTTAGCGTGTCGCGCCGGAATTCGAAACGATAAGCGACATAACCTCAAACGCGGTGTTCTCGAAACCAGGTTTTTGTAATTGGCTTGCAGGATAACTTGAAAACTAATCGACTGATCAATTTCGGACGAAGCCCATTCAATTTGTTACAAAATGTCCCGAGGCATTACGCCTTTAACTTGTATTTTATTTTTAATTAATAATATTTTTTTAAACAATACAAACTCAACTTATCTGCCGAAAGAAGTCAATTTTTCTTTTGAACGCTATAACATTTCTAATTTTTCGTATTTTTCTTTCAAAATAGACACTATCCCAGCGTAAACTATCCTTTTAGAAAACTTAGCTTTTGCATTCTGATGCCTATGGCAGATGCCACACTGTACGCCAACAATGGTCACATCGTCGAAGATCATCACAAGACTTGTAAAATATTCAATAAACAATCAGAATTCAAACAAAAATAAATTTCTGTTTTATTTAAGCCCAGATAGCACATGACACCTAATGACGCCTTAAAGACGGCTTAAAATGGGCGTCTTCAAGGCGTCATATGTCATCTGGGAGGGTGGCTTCTTATATGTCAAGTTCGTTTACTTTCATATTATCAATAGTTTTCTCAAGAAAAATTTGCAAAAATCACTTACACCTAGAGCTGTTACACGAGAATCCTCCCTTAAGCCTTTACAGAACACACACACATTCCAGAGCCCGATATCATGGTAGCTGAAAAGGTATATGTGAAGCTGGATAAAAGCTTCCGAGATACCGGGCTGAAAATAGTAAAAAAAAAAAATACCCAGACACCTGATGACTACTGAATGAGTTAAATGTTTACCAGATCGAGAAGACACATTCTTCGTCTCTGAATACAGTGATTCCTCGATGAATGCGACACGAGCAACGGCGTCATCCCCACCACTGGGGGGCGGGGGCTTTTTCCCCTCTGCAATCAATCAAAACAGAATAGACAAAAACTAAGCAGAGGCTCGGTTTCGGGCAAAAAAACAAACTTATGAGGGGCTAAAAACCTTTCTACCATGCCATGATTGCTCCGAAGCGGATCCCAGGTACGTCGCACTCATCGAGACATTACTGTTCCTTTTTTCTTTTTAATCAATGGCGGTCCACGTGTCAGTGGCTCTCGGTCTGTCCGGCGTGGTAGGTCAGTTTTCGTTCTGTTCCGGTCCGGTCTCGGGGAAGCGAAGCAGGAACAAGAAAAAAATAAAAAAAAACGCGAGGCACCAGCGACGAGGGACCGTATTACACTACAACTCTCTCCCAATAGTTCCGTCACTATAAGGACCATTCTAATAATCTTCCCCTTCGTCGCGATCGAAAGCAGCCACCACCATTTGAGCAAGTACGTTTCCATTCACATTTCAAAACTGATAAAAAAAAAAAAACAAAGTACAGTAAATCCCCGATGAGTGTTCGATGGCTCCTCGTAACTGACAAGGAGAGGTCCCCAGGTGTAATGCTGACTTTTTAATGAGGTTCAGCACAGTGATAGACCCTGGAATTCTGAAGTTAATGGCCGAGGAGCTTTCGAACACTCATCGAGGATTTACTGTAGTTCCTTTTCGTTTTGAAATGTCGAGGTTCTACTCGATGGTGGAGGGGCTGACACTGTATGTTTCTTGGGGAAAAAATTCCCCTACAGCCCCGGTTACTCAGTGTACTATTGAGAGAGAGAAAGAGAAAGAGAAAGAGTACTGTACCCTCACGAGCACACTCGGCTTCTACTAGGGGAAAACGTGGCGTAAGGGAAGAGCCTCCTATCACTTGATCTCGGGAGTTACTGAAATTTATATCAAATTAACATTCGATTTCAACATTTATTTCAGCACTTGAAATCAATTTACCAAATGAGTAGGGGGCCCTTCTGCCTACGTCGCTTTGTTCCTCTAGCGGAAGCCGAGTTTGCACGTCAGTGTACCCTCACGTGCAAATTCGGCTTCCGCTAGGGGAAAAAATAACGTAGGGGAAAGACCTCCTACTATGCTCCTACCTCTTGAATTGGGAATTACTGAAATTTATGTCAAATTAACATTCATTTTAACATTATTTCAGTACTTGAATTATATTTACCAAGTGGTAGTACGTCCTTACTCTTATGCCACTTTTTCCCCTAGCGGAAGCCGAGTTTGCTCGTGGGGGTACATATAATTATATGCTCGGATATGCTAGGGATAACAGCCTGACCTGGTCTGGGCAGGGCTGCGCCCGTACACCGATTCCCCCTCCTTGCTTGTACCATCCACGCCGGACGACATATCGTGACCTGAAAACAGGCTCGGGTATCCATTGTGTTCTTTTCTTTTTTTTTCTGTTCCGGTTCTTCTTCCGTTTCTCTTTGGCTCTGTTTTGGGGTTTCTCTTTTGTTTTTCTTTTTCCCCCTGTTCCACAATCCGTTTCGTTTTCGTCGTTTTTCACGCCAACCAATTCATCAACCTTGACGCAGGAGATTCCACGACGATTCGTTCGAGCAAATTTCGAGGGAGGGGGGTGTATAGGGGAATTCGGATTGCATAACGAGGAAAAGAACTAGATACACGAAGCCCCGGATCACGAGTCAGAGAGAATGATGTGATTTACCCCTGAGGTGGTTGGTTGGGGGGGGGGGGGTGATCGCGCCCGGTTGCGGAAAGCCACACACACACACACGGATTGGGTCTGTGGGAAAGCTCTGTCTAGTCTTTTTTTTTGTTCTGGGGGATTATATAGACTTGTATTTCAAGACTTATACTTCTACATTATTTCTGTTACAGGATTGTCGACTGAAATTCGTTTCTTCGCGATGTGAATCGTTGGACATTTTAGCTGTTATGTATACAGGGTGTAACAAAAGTGTTGTAGGTCCCTAAAATAGGTCACTCGTGGGGTGATTTGGAACAAATTTTTCCTTAGCAAAAATGTTATCCGAGGCTTTGTTAACTAGATATTAACGAAAAACCACGACCAATCTGAGCGCGAGTCTGCCAGCCGAGCTCTCATTGGTTGGTGGTTTTTCGTTAATATCTAGTTAACAAAGCCTAAGAGAACATTTTCGCTAAGGAAAAAGTTGTTTCAAATCACCCCAGGAATCATCCCCTTCAAGGATTTATATCTATTTTGGGACACTCGGTATACTCACAGATATGAAAAAATATATGATTAGGTAAACGCGCCAATGAATGAACACTTAAGAGATTTCCTAACTATTAAAGTCGAAATTTAAACGATAATAATATTAATTAATATTTGGCACACAAAAGTAGAATTTTTTAATACCTATACCTTTTTATAACTTATAGATTTCAATTTGAGAAATTAGAAAAATGTAACTAATTAAATTAAAAAGAAGAAATACCGATTTCACTGGTGGATAACATATGCCAGTAAATTAAGATTTCTTATCAATGGCGCGAAAACTGTTTGAATATGAAACAAGGAATTGAAATAAATCAATATTTAATCATTTGCTTATTTTATTAAGTTAATTTTGCTCGGTTTTATATATAATGCTTATTCGCTGGTACGTGTTCATTTCACTGCTGCACCCACCCTGCTAATATTTTATTTCGGAATTTAGAATTCGTAGCCGTATGGCAACAGTGGCAATGAAAGGGTTAACTATTATTGAAAATCTCTATGAAAACTCTCGTGGAAAATAATCTAATCGAACGAAAGGGAAGTTGAATATCACGTGTTTGTAAGTTGTAATTCTCAAAGTCTGAGCTCCACTTCTCTCGGTAGCGTCATCGATGTCTATCGGACAATGTATACATACTCGCAACAATGTATACACTGTGAGTATACCTTAGTGGGCGAGTTGCCAAGGGTTCGTGTAAAACATTCAGGGGGAACACTGCAACCGCTCATGAATGTCAAAGATGGTTACGTGAAATTTTAATTCGACTACGCTCTAAAACTGTAATTTATTAAGTTACAGACTTAATGTATAATATATAGACTTATAAGCGGACTGACCGACCGACAGATAAAGTATAATAATACTTTAATAACTACATAAAATTGAATAATAACATAAAAGTTTTAATAATACAAAACTTTTGTCGAATCAATGATTCACGTTTATAGAAAGTCCAAGTTGGGTCGGTAACGTTCGTCCCTCCTCTTCATCACCGTCCGCCATTTTGGGTAATGGAAAATGGCGGACTTGCGTCTTGAATCGGAACTATGTTCTTGTATATATTCTATATACTGTATATATGTACAAAACAATGGATTATGTATTGGTGTACTGAACGAAAAGGGGAACGGTAAGAATGACAGAACTTTCCCATGTACCCGGTGAGACAATATGTCAAGATATATGCAGACGGGTGGGGTCGCGGTGCAACGATTGCTCCGATGCTGTGTCTCGCAGAACTCGTGTACGTAAATGGATACGGTGCAGTTGCGTTAATGAGAAAGTCGATTAGAGAGAGTGAGGGCGGTGTTCGTATATGCGTGGTCATGTATTATTAGATCGGTGCAGAAGGTCCGTCGTCTTTGCCACGATGCTTCGCGGTTCAATAAAGCCAGTTCCGTTCGCTGTAAAGATCGCTTCTTCGTCGATTTCCGTTCGAATTTCTAACCCCGCAATTAACACGCATTCACTTCGTTATCTTCTATACTTGGTTCCACCAGAGTCTGTAACTGTTTTGCGCATACGACTGAGCTGAGAATTGTCGCGAGCGCCACCACTTCCACTGTACTATTCACTGCATTAATATACACAGTGAAACACTAATATGAATGCATAGTATAAGAGTGTATTTCATGATTACATGTCGTCAATGATTTAGAAACTGTTCACCCGTTATACACGCTTTAAATGATTTGCTGGCGTTTTACATTTCGGTAGAGGGTACGCGGCGTGAAAATACAGTAATAGCAGTTACAGATTCTGGTGGAACCAAGTATAGAAGCTTACCTTACCTCTATAGATATTTTTAAAATTCTATCCAACGTTCGAAAATGACAGTCTTCGATAAGTAGAACACTCAAAACGTCGAAATTTAAATCTCAAGATAGTTTTCGTTCGTGGTAGTTGGAAAAATTGTTACTGCGATCAGCTCCATAATAGTTAATCCGATATAATAACCTTAAAGCTCGTTGGACACGACGAATTCAAGGTGTCGTTTGTCCTGCATTCTCATCAGAAATTGATTCACTTCTAGCCTTTCGTTTCGAAACCGTTCGAACGGCGTGTGAGATCCGTTTTATTTAAATTCGATAATTATTCGAAAGTAATACTTCGAGTCCCGACGCGATTCCGTGTACACGCAACGGACCTTTTACCCGCGACCCAATCACCTTGCCTCTGCGCCAGAACTGATAAATTTATCATTCTTGCGTCAGGGTTGATAAATTGTTCAACATTGTATTTGCGACTTCCTTTCGGGGACACTGTTCAGACATCGATATTAGTAAATCACATGAATGGACAAAAACAGATGATCGAGATGGTCGAACGAACCTGATCCTGGGAACTTCATTCTCGAACTGGAATTCGAATTCGAAAAAACCGCGTGATTACAATCGATGCATCGCGTTTCAACGATTCCGTGCAATGTCTGAAACAGTAAAGTCGCTTTAACTGCGCGGAAATCCCCCTTGGAACCAGGCGAGTGTATAACTTATTTACGCTTTTTATTATAAACTATTTTGTATAATTATACGTGTAATTATGGCGTATAAATTATTTACGCCTTAATTATTAGAGGCTACACTAATGCAACTTTCGACCAGTCCACGTTTACTGCCCGTATGTGGTACCGAGTTTCGCGCAGTTAGCGCGACTTTACTGTAAACAACTTCTCGAATATTATACAGGATGGCGGTCGTCTACCTGTGTTACCTACACACACAAAGTTCCAAATTTCGAGGGACAAAAACTTCGAGAACGGATGTCCAACGACGTATACACACCTCGTTTATTAGAAAAACAAACTTACGATATATTCATTTTGTCTTCAAATAATCACGTACGAACACGAAATAACGATCATGTATAAATGCACTTGTTCCTTATAACCTTTACTTTTACCAATTTTTAGCAGGATAGATACCCTTTCAATCGGCTTGTATCAAATTCCAGTCGAAGAATGAAATTCGTGACCAAACGAAAGCTGGCAGAGACAATATACAGTATGTGATATGGAATTTGACTCGACGAGCTCTCCCCCTCTTCTAGACACACACTTACGCGATCAAATGCGACTAACAATTAAAAGGAAAGGAAAAAAAACAATCTAACCAATGAATGCGAATGCGTTTCAGCTACGCGACGACTAGAAGCTTGCGCTGCCAAGGAGAGGAAGATGCGTGAAGTAGGCCGCTCTCTCCCCACCCATCGAGGCCAATTCCATGTCGCAAACTGTACACATATATGGTACAGACTGTACCAAATCACGCGACCAACCAAGAACTACTGTTCAGCAAGAGAACTCAGTGAATCATCGACAAATGTTCGAAGACTCCGCGGCACTGACTGTTCAGACGTCATCCCCACCACTGGGGGGGGAGGGGGGGGTTGGGAATCTCTCGTGGAACGAATAAAGCGTTCGACGATGGGGATGACGTCTTAACACTTAGTGCCAAGGAGCTTTCGAACACTCATCGATGATTTACTGTACAGAGAAGTGTCCAACCAGAAATAAATTATGGCGGTTGCAATGAAAGAGGTCAAAAGGAAAGGCAACAGGAAGGAAAGGGAAAAGGCTAGGGCTAGTGGACTGATCAGTAAGGCTACATCTAGCAGACCCTGTCTTACAGAGGAACATACCAAACCCTCACATGCCGATTTTAATGAAACTATACAGGAGATAGTGCTCCAAAACGTGTTTAACACGTATTTGTTTATCAGCCATCGTCCATGTTATGAGGTTGACAAAGCCCCCAAAGTTGAGAGATGAAAATATATCGTTTGGAATATTTCCGAAACTAGAGGGAATTGGGAAACAATCTTTGTTTTCAATTATCTGTTTCTGAATGGGGAATTTAGTCACATAAGAAACTTAAACAAAAAATTCAAAATTTTAATATATTATTTAAACAAATAATTTTTTAAAGTTTCGTATCCCCCTAGTTTCATTGTCAGAACACTTTTCTGATATCCTCGGAATGATCGGGGTCAGTTGGTACAGCCTGTCCGGGATCAAGAAAAGAAACTAAAACTACAGATATCTTGAAAAAATTCAAGGTATACAGGATGTTCACGCGATTAATGGCTTTTCTTTCGTAAATAGTAAGCGTGTGGGGAGAAAAAAATATCGTTTTTTATAAGTATATATCTATTTTTTTAATTTGCAACATACCTCGAACAACGAAAGCCGTTATTAGTGTTTTTTCTTTTGAAATAGAAAATTATATTCTTTCTTTATAATAGTACGAGTGATGGCCCGTTTTTTGTTTATTGATTGATTTGATATTATTTTATAAATGTTCAGTGGTATCGCACGCTTAATGTGCACGCCACCAATGGATGAAAATATAAGTACGATGTAGAGGGTGCTCTTGAAATAGGGACTGAAACATTATAAGCATATTCCGCTCCCGATAATGGTAAAAAAAAACTATAACTTTTCATTAAAAGAATTCGAGGTCACCATCGTCATTTGAAATATATTGCAAATTTAATAAATATTCCAAAAAATGTTACAACAGAATGAAACGTTTCTAACTTTCATTTCTTTCCGTGCACTCACGATCCACGAGCAGAACTTCGGCCAGTAATTGCATGAAAATTCTATACAAGATCATTCAGAATGAGCGTTAAAAGATTTGAAAAAATTACTTCCACGGATATTCTGAGTAAAAAAAATGCTGTAAAACAAAAATTTTCAATGCAATGGATATAATTTGTTTCTTCTATTCTAACGCGTTACTTCTAATATCATGAGATTAGAATATCCATTCAATGAATTCTTATTCTAACAAACTATTCTATTTATTCTTAAATGGTTCCCATTACTCAAACATCATTCGAATATAAATTGATTCGGAGGAATATTCACTTGAATAGAAATTCACGAGTCAATTTCAATTCGAATGAGAATCGATATCCAGGAATTTTCACTCGAACAGGAATTCATTCGAGTAAGAATCCACTCAAAGGAATGTTCACTCGAACAGGAATTCATTCGAATCAATTCGGAGGAATTTTTACTCGAACAGGAATTCATTCAAATCGATTTCAATTCAAGTAAGAACCGTTTCAAATGAACTTCCATTCGAGTTGATTGCAATTGGAGTATGAATCGACTGGAAGGAATTTTCATTCGAACAGGAATTCATTCGAATCAATTCGGAGGAATTTTCACTCGAACAGGAATTCATTCAAGTCGATTTCAATTCGAATAAGAACCGATTCAAATAAACTTTCATTCGAGTCGATTGCAATTCGAGTATGAATCGACTCAAAGGAATTTTCACTCGAACAGAAATTCATTCGAATCAATTTCCAAATTCGAGCGGTGGAGCTTACGGTTAACGTAAACCACCGGTGTGGAGGGTGGGGAGAATACCATTCCTGGTTAGTGTGGCGCACACACACACACACACACACACAAACACCCCCGTACGCTTACCGGTGTCGACGATGACGTCGATCAGGTCCATGCTCTTCGCGAACGCGTCCCTCAGATTGACGTGATGGAATGAGACGATGCTGCCCTCGCGTTTCGCCCGTTCAAGGGCCTCCCGTCGTTTCAGCGCCTTCTCGCGTCTCATCTGATTCTTGT
Organism: Dufourea novaeangliae; assembly: GCF_001272555.1. NCBI lineage: Eukaryota > Metazoa > Arthropoda > Insecta > Hymenoptera > Halictidae > Dufourea > Dufourea novaeangliae. The sequence continues at coordinate 143,448 of NW_015374029.1, read as the reverse complement.
AGAACTCGGCGAAGTTGTTCACGATAATGGGAATGGGCAACGCGATTACCAGGACACCACATATACAACACACACTGCCGATCACCTTGCCGAGCGGGGTCGTGGGGTAGATGTCGCCGTATCCGACGGTAGTCATCGTGATGCCCGCCCACCAGAACGTTTCTGGAATGCTTACGAATTTGGTCCCGGGCTCCTCCTTCTCGGCGAAATAGGCGAGGCTCGAGAATATGAGGACGCCCATCGCCAGGAATAGCATCAGCAGGCCCAGCTCCTTGTACGAGTTACGTAGCGTGAAGCCGAGGCTCTGGAGCCCGGTCGAGTGGCGGGCCAGTTTCAGAATCCTCAGGATCCGCATTATACGAAAGATTTGCACTACCCTGCGCACGTCCTGGAACTGGTCGGTCGCGTTCTTGTTCGTCTCGACCAGGAACAGAGATACGTAGTACGGCAGTATCGCCAGTAGATCGATCACGTTCAGACCGCCCTTGAAGAACTTCCATTTGTCCGGGGACGCGCTAAACCGGAGTACGTACTCGAGCGTGAACCAAGTGATACAGACCGCCTCCACGATGGCGAAATGCGGATTGTCTTGAAAGTTCCCCTTCTCATCATTCACTTGCATACTAGGAATGGTGTTGAGAGTTAGTGCGATCGTCGAAAGCACAATAAAGAGTATTGATATCACAGCTATCACCTGGAAAAGCGACGGGTCAACCGGTCAAAAAAACGGGCACTCCGACTGATCGGTGGCGAGAACAACAACAACAACAACCTAAGAGCAAAAAAAATATCGAACACTGGCCTCGAAGAGCGCACGCGCGCGCTTTTTTACAGTCTACCGAGAAACATAACCTAACCCGTCGTCGATCTGTCTGGTTGTCCTCTGTGTCTGTATTTTAACGTTGAGCCTCTTGAATCGTGTCTGTATGTGTGTGTGCGTCTCGTTGTGATTCTGATCGACAGACGGGAAATACTAATCATCTAAGGGTGAGATATTACTCGAGGTAAGGTAATTGCTTCTACTGACCCGTACTACTTGAAACAATTGATATAACGAAAGTTCCGTGTACCCGTGGTGTGCAAATCATTGGATTGTATGAGGCCACGTTTTCTTCGAGACAGGTTCGAACGTCGATACTGCACTGTCGAATTGATTATTCGATACGATTCGGTGTGCTTTTCAAACGTACCGTGCGGAGATTAAATACTCATATAGGGCCATCTCGACCAATTTGAATTAACTTGTAATCGATGATTAGCTCGATCGACAGTACAGCCAACGATGAAACTTTTGACTGTATGTCGTTCTTTACTTATCTTCTCGTTATGTACCATTTTATATCGTAACCCTCGTAATAAATAAAAAAAACTTAATAACTTCTTTCATGGTAAAACTATGTTTTCGATATTTCAAGGCATCACTTGATATTCACAGAGTATAGGGCACATTGCAGAGATGGGTTCAGAACAACATCAGTTGCAAGTTTTACTGTTGGCCATACTGCTGATCGAGATAATCGTCGATTAAAGTTAATCGAAGTTGGTCGAAGTGGCCCTTAACCTTCAACTGGTGACGTCACTTTTTTCTATCACTAATGGTGATAACAAAAAAACACCGACAAATATAATAAGTGCGTTTTTTTTACAGAAATCGGTTGGGTACTTAATTGTGAACAGCTACTATGTAGCACAAAATAGTCGTTTGGAAGTGGAGTCACTTTTATGTCGCGTAGCCAGTTGAAGGTTAGGACCAGAGGTACCATTATTTTGGTAATTTTGCAAATTTTCGAAATTTCGTATGCATACACAGAACACGAGAGTTTACAATGAACAGACAAGAGAAACGTATTGGAGAAGTGTATGTACTTTCGTGTACATAGACATCCCCGATGCTTGCTGGTATTCGGCACACTAATATGTAGCGAAAATTTGACGTTTTCATTAATTTACGAAAAATAATGGAAATCGTATAGTCCAAAAGGAATACTCAACTTACACTTTCGGTTACACGAGAACAGAAGAACCGTCGTTTAGAAAAATATAGAACGAACCATTTCTGTCGAACTTCTCTTGCCGTCTCAAAGAAACATTAAAATTACGGATTCGAGAGTGATAACGGTATTCACCACGATTTCTTGGTACTTCTGTAAAAGCAAGCAAATGGGGAAAATACTGATCCAACAATCTGCACACCTCCGTGGATCAAGATGAAGAGTGTATCCTCCTAGCTACGAACTGTAAATACAAAACAAAATTCCAACACCTCTGAATCACATGGTACCAATGATCATCGCACGGTAAGATTTCATAAAGTTCCCTGAAAAATAGTACTCGACGAAGAATCAGCGGACCCTAAACGGACGCAAAAGTCCCCCTATACATACGTATGACCCTTGTGGAACCGCTACGAACGGGGGATCTCTGATCGACAAGCACCGCCGAACGAGAAAAAAATCAACAAACAACGGGATCAACGGTTACTCAGCCTCTCTGCGCTGCTGCTGGATTCTACGCAACAACGGCTACGCAGAAAAAACAGTAGTAAACACCAACACTCGAAGCTCTCACTTGCGACGTGAAGCGTTCAACAGCTACAAAATTACGGCAAAAAATTCAAGTGGTACACACCAAAATACACAACAATACTTAATCACCGTCAATACAGGTAGAGAAAAGCGGTCAAAAAAACGGTCGTCCTTCTGCAAACGCCACCAGACGACCGAAAAACGTATATATACGGAAGCAAGCAACAACATTTTTGCGTATAAATACGTACAAAAGAAGCGTGTCGCGACGTCGAAACCGACATCGAAATGACAACGAGAACGACGACGACAACGACAAGGACGACGACGACGACGACGATCGGAAGCACAAGATCGTGAAGACTGAGTGGACCGTCGATAGATGGCGCGACGATCGATCCAACATGGCGCCGCCACGATTCGCGATGCTGCTGGGAACAACATTTTTCGGACGAAAAACGCGACCGTGCGCGAGAAAGAAGTCCGAAAAAAAAACCAACGTATTGTTCGTAACAAACAAACGCCAGTGGACGACGTCGAATTTGTTTTTTAGGGAAAGCAGGGAGCACACTGCGGACTGTTAATCAACGTTCTAAAGCACTTTCCGCGAAACTGAGAACTCGCAATGGAGGAACAGAGTCGCTGAAAACTGCTGTAGAAACGTATTAACGCGCAGCGTTTCGGCACACCAATGGGGCTGTTGGTGTGTCTCTCGTCGTTTGAAGGCTGTCTGCCCGACGTCGCTCGACTCATTTACAAGTATGTATACTTGGCGGAAGAGACGCGTACAGCGACCCCGATTGTCTGGTTCGGTACTTCGATCTGCTTCTTGATCGCGGTGATTCTGGGATCACGAGGCTATTTTTTGTTCACTCCCTCCGTATATGCTCGGAGTACCGACGCAGTAATGGAAATTGTTGGTTATTTTTTTTTCTTCTGTATTAATTTAAATTTAAGAAAGGTAATGTACTTGCAGTATTTTCACAAAGTTAATATTCATTCTTTAGTGTATCAAGACTCCATGTAGCTTTAAAGTTTTGAATAATAAATTACAATGTAATCTAGAAGGAGGACAATGGTTAACGATAAAAAGTGAAATTATTTAATAAAAACTTTGCCTACCGAAACATATTTGGTGAACGTTACAACACTAACAATTGCGATTCACAAGTTCGTTTAATCAAGTTGCCAACCGTATACGGCTAAAACTATTAGTATTTCTAGTGATTCTTATTGAAAAAACAATCAATAGTCTCCCCGTCTGAATGAATTCTGCAATCGGAAATCCTTTTTATATTCTTTATGCGCGTCTTTACCATACATGGAAACAACCGGAATAAACAGTCAATTATTCGTACAATTTTCAACGCTCAAGAAAATATCCCCAATCTGAACTATTTATCTTTCAACGTAGCGAAACGAAAATCGAATTAACAGATCTATAGCCGCTAAGCCGTTTGAAGTGTCGAGACTAAACAGCCCAAAAATGGTGGTTCCGTTTACCACACGTATCTCCCTCCTGAGTGTCGTCCCGTCGTTTTGGTACACTACACCGGATATATACCATCCCCCAGGATCCCACAGAGTCGCTGTATCTCCTCCGCCAAATACACATTGTTCGGCAAGCGGTATTAACACATATTGATTTGTCCCTTCAAAACCCCGCTCCCTTTTTATTATCCACCCTCGTGCAAGCCCACAATGCACCCCCAAAAAAATGGTTTCGTGGGCCTTGTTTGTATTTACCCTGGCAGGCTAGCCGCAATCGCTACAAAGCGAAATCAATTCGTTCCGTCTCGAAACGGTCATAGCGGAGAACCGTTCCCTCCACGAGCGGAAAAAAAACCAGGCGTTTTTACTTTTTCTATTTTTTTGTTGCGTCGCACGCATTGTTTGGACTTGCGAGGTAGCAGAGACGCGTACGCGCGCCCGGAAGCCAAGCGGCGGCCATCTTGCGAAACACTATCCCGCGACGACCAAACTACGGATGTTTATGCATTTATAGCGTTTCTTAACGTGGAAAATGTTATCAACGACGATTTTAATGAAGTTCAACTATGCGTTAACGTTAACGTAGCAAATCTTTTATCGTAAAATTAAAAAATTCTTACCCGCATTGTAACTTTTAGGTAGTGGTATCTGAAATTGTGAATTTGCATAAACTTTCGCAGTCTAGTGATCGTGCAATCGATAATTATCACGTGATTTGTGCGTTTTGTATTATTTTCTTGTTACTCTCGAGCACTTATCGAATCAAAGCTTTTCCCCGTCCCTCTGTATACGTGTTTCACCTTCGACTGGACACGTGTGGTTTAATAAACCCACAGCCCAACTTTAAACACTTTCGTAATACAGTGAATCTTCGATTAACACTCGAAACTCGGGACCACGTTGGAGCACTTATCGTAGATGGACACGATTTTCTGCACAACATGAATTGTGTGTCAGTTCATGTCGTGTAGAAAGGACCGAGCTTCCAGTGTGGAACCCCCTAATAGTGGGGCATGGAAACGCGGGTATTTAACGTAGAGATCCTTCCGAACAGTTATCGAGGATTTACAGTATTTCAGTCGTACGAATTTTGTGCACCGCATGACTGTAAAGTTTACGTCATTAAATTATAAGAACTTAGAAGGTTTCTAATTTTTGTTGGTTAGAAAGTGCTCTTTTGTACTCTGCTTTGTTTTCAGAATTTAAAAACAATGTTTTATGTTTTAATTTGAAAAACATAACTTTGTATGTACCAATCATAATGTACGTGTTCGCAATAGTTAATAATACAATAAATTTCTTATTAAAAATATTTTAGAAATATTAATAAATAATTAATAATAATGTAGATTATGGCACGTTTTTCATATAGGGTCTGATAAACCCCAGGTGGCCGACCCACGTGACTCTAAGGCAAATGACCAGTCAAAGGTTATGCTTTGGGTGCTTGGCATCCGAGTTCGCTCGAGCTGAATAGCAGTAACTGTTACAACCAAGCAATAAGTGAAGAAAACGAGCAAAGATAGTTAAAACGAAATGGCGAGCGTCGCAACTCGCCATACGGTTTCTCATGCAATGAAACCGCGATTGCTTGTACACGACTTGGTTACGGCGAAATAGGTTTCTTGATCTGTCACATACAGTGACAAATAGGTAGGATATCGTCGAATAAGAGAATTTGTTCAGCAGTAGGTTTGTCGAGTGACATTTTTTACGTACAATAAATCCTCGATGAGTGTCCGAAGGCTCCTCGACACTGAACAATAAATATTTCGTAAACTAAGAGCCACATGCGGCTGATACATATATCATTGTCTTCGGAATTCTAAGCTTTATCATTGTGCTAAACTTCTTTAAAAAGTCAGCGTTACACCTGGGGACGTATCCCTGTTAGTGCCGTGGAGCCTTCAAATACTTATCCAGGATTTACTGAGCAGGCTTACGACGGCGCAAGTATTGTGCTAGACAGTGGAATAATTTTGTTGCTGAAAGCTGCGTGTAGTGCGGTGGCATTATGATGGCTACGATTGGTTCTATTAGGCAGAGGAGGGGGGAGACAGGTGAGAGGGAGGAAACCAGGTGGACAAGGTTCGTTCCCGAGAAACAGCGAAATCTCGAGATGAAAGTTTCCGGGGCAGAGATGGATAAATTCATTATCTAGATAAATAGTTTCGAATAAAAGATGAAAACAGTACTTCGCTATTTTTCATCGATTAAACGTGGTATATTCGAATTTTTATGATAAAGTAATGATATTCTTCTTGAATGTGTAGATTCAAGTATGAAGAAAAGAAATAGGTTAGGCATAGTTTTGAAAATAGGACATAGGGTGAAGACAGAGATGGGCAAATTCATTATCTAGATAAATAGTCTCGAATAAAAGATAAAAACAGTACTTCGCCAGGTTTCATCGATTACACGTGGAAAATTCGAATTTTTATAATAAAGTGATACATTCTTCTTGAATGTCTAGACACTTGGCAAACAATTATTTAATCTCATTGAATGTTTAAAGCTCAGCTGTTAATTACTGCTGCTTTTCACTATGTATATATTATTCGAATAAAATCGTGCCCAACTCTGTTTTGGGGGAACTTCGCGGGAGACGCCATTTTTATGCTGGTTGCGTCGAGGGTCGAAGGAATTCTGTTTATTCGCACCTTAATCTTGCCTCGATGGTAATTCATTCAATAGCGAAAATAATTAACAGTTCTGAGGAAAGTTTGAACGGACTTCAGAGCTTTTCATCGGTATCAATATATTGAAAATTGTTTAGCATTGAAAAACTGCCTCTGATTATGATGTCCTTCGTTATCAAATAATAAATATCGTGTTCTTTTAAATAGATATGACTGTTCACAATGATTATAGAAACTCTGGAAATGTAAGGAAAAAAGCTATCAGTAAATTTTAAGACTTAGAATCGATATTTACGAAAGATGATTGTTCCTATAATGTGATTTTTTGCTTGAATAGATCACATGAGAAAATAATTGTATTATTTATTTGTTTTTTTAAGTTTATAAATTGTACCCTAACAAAATCGTTACTTTATATCAATGTTCAATTAGACCAAAGGTTTAGTTACCCTTTTGTTCTTCATTATTACTGAGAGTTTGAAATATAAAAGTTTATTAGCTTCCCTATGATATCATGCAGTTTTACTTGTTCGCATCCTCAGCCGTAACTTTTCATGTTGTTGTTATTTTTGCATATAGAATGTTACCAAAAATTAGAAATAAAGAGAAAGAAACGATAACTGAAAACCATTTGGAAATTCATAGGGCTTCGACAACAACCGTTTCCGTCATCTTAAAGGAAAATTATTGAATTATATCCCGTGTTTGTATAATTATCATGAACGATTGTATATTCAACACTTTGAATGATTGCTAATAAAAAAGCGTGAATATCGTACCAAAAAATTTCTATTTTAACATTAATTTGGAAACTTTGGAAACAAACCATGTATGTAACTGGTGTTTACTTGAAACAATTGCGAATTTACGCGTTCTGGTATGTTCTTAAAACAAAATAACGAATTAACCGAACGGCGAGTCGAATGATTTCTAATTTCACGCAGGCCATGAACGCTGTTTAATTTAAGAATATTACGTTAATGCTTTCAAGTTCATAGGACGTATTAACATTCAATATTTATTTATAGACACAGACTCGATTTAAATGTTTTTACGCGATTTCCGTTCGTTTCCCACTTCCTATATCTATTTCCTGTTTCCTAGGAACACGAAGTAGAAAATAGTGCGTAGGAAATAGACGACAGTGTTCCATGAATAGAACTGACTCACGGAAGAGACACTTGACTGATGATCAAAACCTATCCCAGATAAATATTCGACTGATTGTTACGTGTGGCAATATTTTGAAAACACTTTGAGCACACTCGAGATATCGTTACTTCGAATATTATTTTCCAATTGCTAATCGAAACATCAGAATCGATATTATAATCGTTAAATCCGTATATTCAACACATGGTCTACTTATACATGGTGTCCCAAAATAGGTGTAAGTCCTTGAAAGGGTTGATTCCTGAGGTGATTTGAAACAACTTCTTCCTTGGCGAAAAAGTTCTTCGAGACTTTGTTAACGAGATATTAACGAAAGACCCCGACCAATCAGAACGCGAGTCTGTCAGCTGAGCTCCCGCGGTAACACTGGCTACACGCTACCGCAGCTTTGTTTTATTTTTACTCGATGAAAACATTATTTTTTGATTTTCGTAAACAAAACATTTTAATAAACATATAAAAGTCATATATATATTTTAACCAACTGAAAACAGTTTAGGCAATAAAATTCAGAGGCATGAAATTGGGAACTCTTTTTAAAACATGCAAAATGCATCTTCTTGCATTTCTATTTTAGATTTTGTTTCTATGAACTTTTATGAAGAAGTGACAACAGGGTTTCATAATTGTGGTTTCAAAGTGACTATACAATTTTTGTCAGACTATAATGTAGAGATTAGTTTTCGGACAAGAACCAAAAACCTTAGATCAACTGCCCGATCGAATAGTTCTCAAAATCGATCCCGTCGAAAACTAAGATCTTTCGCTAAGCAATGTTTTCCGTGTATTTTTTTGTTCTTTCTCTCGTTCGACACGATAAAATCGATCCTTTTTGTTTTCTCGTTATCAGTCGTCGTTCCATTCATACTTTATACACCGCACTTAAATTACGCGCGGAAAGTTACGTTAATGAGTTTCCGTGACGTGAAATATTACGGGCGGCAATTACCCATTCCTTTTGTCCCTGTCGTTATCAAACACGTCGATCATCCTACGCCTCGGTCACTCTAGTTTTCTCTAATTCAATTACGCTATCGTCTAGTTAGGTTTTACCATCGAGTGAACCGGCTCTACACACTCGGCGTAGGTGATTCACCTAAAACAACAAAGCGCGTAATCGGACTTGGACAACTTCCTCGCGGCGGTAACTTTTTAATGAACGAATCCCACGCCAGGTATTCACCCTTAGGGTGTATCCACAGTGGTGCATTTTTTTTTCTCTCTTTTCAGGACCACAGCTTACCGTGAGTAATTCGACGTTTGACAGATATAAATAAACGGAATTTTGATGTAAACTTCGAATCGATTGTGCCGAAAGTCGATACCGTGAACAATACAGAATGTTTCCGTGGTACAACTCGAAAGGATGTAATTCTACATGCATAAGTAAGTAGAAAATGTAGAATAACATTCTTTCATACGATGCTTCGTTTTCGAGGAAATCCAGTTTGTAAGTCTGCTAAATACGCGCGCAGTTATCGAATAGGCCTTGGTTAATGCGTGCTAATATCGAATACGACCTAGTTAATGCGTCTGTTTATTGCATTCTGTTTCTACTTATTGTCAGTGTGAATACACAGGTGTTAAGGAATTTTAAAAATTGATTATCTTGCAAACGAAGCATCGCACGATTAAATGTTTTCCACAATTTCGACTTATTTTTTCACGTGGAATCACATCCTGTCGGGTTGTACCACCATTTCAGAAGCCCCCTGTATAGAGACGAGAGTATTCGTTTTTGAAAGGTATTTTCACTTTTACGGTTATATAGCAATCTGTTGTTTCGAATGAACCACCATAATTAAACATGACAGTATATACAAAAATTGAAATCAGGTGATTCTTATCGTTTTCAAATGAACAGTACACGTGAACCTTTCCATTTGTGGGCGCAGCAATAAGTGAAAGCTGACTTTATCGGATAAAAATTACGAAAACTTTGATCCCTGCACAACATAATTTTCCTGTATTTTTTTTGTATTATTTACGTCGAACAATAATATCACGTGAACAATCGAAAACAAGAAGAGATTCTTTCATTTTGTCTACTAGTGATTTTTGCGATTATTCTAATGCTAGCAAATTTATTATGAATCCTTTTTTCCAGAGTTTCCAAGGTCACCTTCAGTTTTTTTATAGATACATCTATTTTTTACGCTCATCTTTTAGCGGATACTGAGACGAATTTCGGCCAGTATCGTAACAAATCTTTTTTTTTTAAGTAAAGAAGTGTCCCTATTAAACAAAAATTTGTAAGTTGTATAATTCATATGAACAAACGCTAGCAAAAGTGTTTATCGAAATCAACGCATTTTTGTTTGTGCACAGTTTCAGTAAATCAAAAATGTACATTTTATGAATTAACTAGTAAAATTATAAATTTCGTTCCCTGTCAATACATGTACTAACCAGATTAGTAAGTGCATACAGTAACTAGGAAATGTATAGATATACTGAATTAACGCTTTTACTGTAACATATGTATACACAACTACACCCAATCCGCTGTCCGAAGCGGCCGGGCAGCAGTTATTGACCGGCGGCTCGGCGGCCCTAACGCGGTTTAAATATAGTGGAAAATCAATAATAATAGTTTCCGTAATATCGAGGCATCAAGGAGAAGAAACACGTTCTCGTATCATGCGTTGCTCGGAAGATAGCGGAGTCGCGCGGAGGGAACCCGATGGGTCAGATTGGTTCTATACCCATTAGGCCCCGCCCTCTTCTGACGCAAACGTGAACACATGTGTTCCCTATTTGGTTGAAATGTACTGTGCAGAGATCGTAAATTTGCCGGGGACCTACACACTAACGTTCATAAGCACGGGAACACCAGATCTGTACGAAGAAAATGTGATGTTTCGTAAAAGTAATACAGGGTGTCCCACCTAACATGAACACCTTAAATACCTTATCTGCTTTCGGCTTGCAGAAAATTTATTTTAACAAATGCTCAAAGTAATGTCCATCAACTTCGATACATTTTTGTACTAATCCCTCCATCGTAGTTATTTTATTATTTAAATCCACTCTCATGCATTTATCAATTTTTCGTACTCAAGGTCATATAAAGGTCATACTGTTATAGATCATTCGATTGGTCTTTCACGACGCTGATAATATATGTAGTCCCATTTAAAAGGAACATCGATGACCTTGCAATTTCGAAAAATATAACCTTGAGAAAAATTATTGGTTATCATAGTATTTTTGCTTCTTCTAACTAAATAATACTTTCCCCTAGCATTTTTTTGTATCTTCAAGAACTTAAGGTTATTGAAGGTGCTCACGTTAGGTGGGACGCCCTGTATATCATTAGGAACCTGTATACTATAATTTGATGAAACCCCGTTAGAATCGGACAGTTCGGGTCCTTCCCTTGTAAGAGAGGTACATTATTGTACAGGGTGAATTTCTCGCGGCCAGGGTGGAAAGGCAAGCTCCGCCTGCTTTGTCGTTCAAGTACCGTGAGACCCTAAACGTGTCAATCGGTAGCTTACCCACCTGCTGAGCAGCCTGTGTGTGTGTATGACAGCCACAGACCGAGTGTCTGTTCTCTCTCTCTCTCTCGGTTTGTCTGGGGGGGGGGGGGGGGGGGGGGGGGTAAGCTACCGATGATACGTTTAGGGTCACGGCACTTGGACGACAAAGCAGGCTTACTTTTCCACCCCAGCAGCTAAAGATTCACCCTGCACTTGCGCCTATTGCTCATGCGCTGTCTCCCCCGCTGGGACAACTTCCCAGCAACGCATAATACACACGTGTATACGATGGACGGTGGTCTCGCCGGGGAGCAGAGTTACCAGACGGAGGCTTCAAAATAAAGGCCATGTGACGTCACATGGTGTCGTATAGAGCTATACAAGGTGTCCGGTTATAGAAGAAACATGCCAATTACTAGAGAACTATCTATTTCACGAGGAAATGGTTCAGACAAGAAGTGAATGGTTTTAAGGGGGGCATAATCTGGTGTAATTAGTTTTTGTAAATGGTCAAGTAGAGGTCATACGAAGGTAAGATAAGTTTTTTAAATTGGAATTGTATAGTTTTAAATACAACAATCGATCCGTCTGGACATACCCTACAGAAAAGTATTAACCTTATTATGTCGAAAAGTCATTAGTTCAGATTTAGGAGATATATATTACGATTTAAATATCTCTTAAACTAATGATTTTTTAACATAAATAGGTTAATACTTTTTTGTAGAATATACCCAGGCGGTTCGAGTATTGTATCTAAAACTGTATGGTTCCCTTTGAAAAAACGTATATCACCTTCGTATGGCCTCTACCTGGCCATCTGCAATCAAAACTAATCATGCCAGATTATGCCCTCCTTGAAACCATTCACTTCTTATCTGAACTATTTTCTCATACAGTGAATAATCCTCCAGTATTTTACATGTTCCTTCTATAACCGGACTCGATGCATACTAACACACACATTGAACCTCTACTGTTTTTATAAAGTCACAGTAGCTCCTGGAGACACTATACCATAGTTCGAGAAACTTCGCTATAATTGTATAATTGTAAGTATCCGAATATTCGAACTATTCAAATGATTCGAATAATTTCGAATACGAATAATTTTTAATAATACCAATAATAGCTCTCCTTTCAAAATTTATAACTTCACCAAAGAATAGCGAAAATTCAAATTTAACGTTGGAAAAACAAATAATTGTAAAGGCCAATGTGAAAAGACTTTCATGATAAAGTGTGAAATGATATATTATGTTCAGACTCCTATTCAATACAGTCCAAAATTCAGTCACTTCAAATATTCAAATACTCCGAATAATGCGAATATTTTGAATACTTCAAATACTTCGAATATTGCGATCTAGATCAGATACCTAGAACAGATTCCTATTCAGTACAATCCAAAATTCTATCACATAGAATATCCGAATACTCTGAATAATCTAAATGTTTCGAATACTCCAAATAATTCGAATATATCGAATACTCCGAATGTTTCGAATACTTCAAATACTTCGAAATATTCGAATGATTCGTATACTTCGAAATACTCGAATGATTCGGATACTTCGAAATACTCGAATGATTCGAATATAAAATTCGAATTCTACTGCTATTCGAATATTTGTAACAGTCCTAGTCAATTCGCCCGTCCACTACTCTCTACTACTACGTCACACGGACCTTCCACCCTACGTTCGCCCTAGTTCAGGCAACCCTGCGCCCACGGAGAGTTTCTTCTACGGGATCTGGCTAATTCCTATTTTGCGGCGATCCGTGGAGAAGCGTTTCACAGCATGCAGCGGTGGCTAGGTGGGGGGATGGTGGTGATCGCGGCAGAGATCAAAGCAAACTACCCGTCGGGATTAGGACCCCCTGATCCTTGATGGTGATGATGGGGTCGTTGGTCGTCGCGTGTCGGTTCCCCCCGACGCGGGGACACAGTAAAACGGATACAAGTGAACAGGGAGAGAGTGAGACAGACAGAGAGAGGGTTCAGATAGAGACTGCTCCACATTCAGAGAAAGTGACATGATTGGTATGTCGATGGCGTTTTCGGAAGTGGTGGTGGTGGGGGGGGGGTGAGACACACAGCTATGCTGGGTTCATTTATCCCCCGCATCATGTTGTATCATTCCATAGAGCAACAGTGTGTGCAATGTGTATTGTCTGTGGTGTGTTGGGTAGATTTTGTTATGAAACTGCGCCGCCCGAGTGCCTTGGAAAAAGGACCGAATCGAACTGGCCGTGCGCCCGCACCGAATCCGACGTCTACCAGACCCGAAAATGGGACATATATCCTCTTGGGGCAGGTAGCTAAAGTATCTAGGGCTATCCTCTATACATGCTCTACTTTCTCCTCTAGGAGTTAGGGTATTAAAGCTACAGCACACGATAACACAGATCTAAATATCGTGTCGATGTGTAATTTTCTTTTTTCTATTTTTTTCGTACCAACGCCGGATTCGTCGCGTTTGGACACGCCAGCTGCTCGTATACGCGCGAATCCTTTAGACCAGTGTTTCCCAACGTGGGGCGTACGCCCGACCGAGGAGCAATTTGAATATTTCCAGGGGACAATGAGCGAATTATTGATATTCGTCACCTCATTTGTGCCTTTTTGTTATTTCAACTAGCTATTAAGCTTTTTCAGAACTTAATTCGCTATTATTCTAGGGGAGCATCGAGATTTTTTAAGTGTTCAGGTGGAGCACGATCCAAAAAAGGTTAGGAAACACTGCTTTAGACGGTTACCGATCGAGAGACTTGTTGCTCTCCGGGTTTTGTCTTTGCTGTTTTCTTTTCATCTTTTTCTTTTTTCGAAGTTATCATCAAATATGACATCTCACAGGGAGCGGTGTCGAGAAAGAGTCCTTTCGTGATACCTGGTAATCGCGTATTATGCACTCCCATTATCATCATACACGGTGATCACCGACCGACAGAGCACCGCCGGTTCGGTTATTCACTAAGGGGTGGTTATATTATTATGGACACGATGATGTTGATGACGATGACGATGTATTATTTTCTAGGCGACGGACACTCTGAACGCGACAAACAACTATAAGAAGCTGGATTACACGTGATGTATATATGAGATTAGTTAAACGGAGTTGGGGGGGGGGAGAGATGGTCAGTAAACACCACCTAGAAATAAAATACACATTACAGACATCGACACAACCGGGCACGGCAGTTAAATCAGCAGGATACTCAATCGGCGTCGTCTAGCAGTCTTTGATCTCTCTCTATATGTGTGTGTGGGTGTGTGTCTTATTCGCGCGTTGTTTCTATTTAATTCTCTACGTGTGTTTTTCTGTACATAAACACACACACACACGCACACGCATTTACATACAGAGTGAGGCACCTAACCCAGTCCAGTTGAATATCTCGGTTGTTGCTGGTGATAGAAAAAAAATGTGTCAGACCAAACTTGCATGGTATCGAGGAGTGCATAATTTGATGTGAATAGTTTTTTGATAGGTGGACGCGTAGAGGTCATATGAAGGTCAGTTTGGTGTTTTTTAAATGGAAAGACATGTTTTGTTTACGTGCCTTCATAAATTGTATGTATCTTAAAACGCTCTACTGGATGGTATGTAAAATAACAGGACTTTCCGTTTAAAAAAACCAAGTTGACCTTCATATGACCTCTACGGGTCCACCCATCGAAAGAGTATTTACATTACATTATGTACTATCGAGATACCATGGAAGTTTGGTCTGACATATTTTTCTCTGTCACCAGTAACAGCCAGGATATTCAAGTGGTTTGTTTTAGGTGCCTCACCCTGTATACATGGTGAGTCATTTGAATCGCTCCCTCCGTCGAATATCTTCGAAACTGTTAGCAATATCGACTGATGTTTCGGATGAAAGTTGAATGATTTCGAGCGACGAATAATTTGACTTAAGTATAGTTTCTTTTTGTAGATGGACGCGTAGAGGATGTATGAAGGTCAAATTTGTTCTTTTTTAACTGGGATCGTATATTTTTGTGATGCGTTAATCGATGCAGTTGGTAATTCTTTATTTAAAAAAAAGAAATTCAGTTTAGGAGATACAGTGAGTAGAAAATGTCGTGGCACAAAGAGACCAACGTTTTTTCAAAATTTTACCAAGTGACTTGAGTTTTTTTGTGGAGTTAGGAAGATTCGTTTGCTAAATGATATGTAAAAGAAATTTTGAAGAAGTTTTGCTTTCGACGAGTTTACGACTGAGACATTTCGAATGCTTTGGTAGTTCCGGTGTTAAAATGGTAAACATTCGTATTACTAGTACCAATTCGCAATTTTGAAACTAAAATATCTCCGAAACTAATGGTTTTTCGGCATAAATATGTTAATACTCTTTTAAAGGGAATGACCGGCTGCATCGAATAATGTACTAATAAATATACGATTCCATTTAAATAAACAATTTTGATCTTCGTATATCCTCTACGCGTCCACCTAGAAAAAACACTGCTACATCGAATTATTCGCCCCTCGAAACCGTCCAACTTTTATCTGAAACATTTTTCGGTATTGTTAACGATTTCGAAGATATTCGCGGGCAGGGATCGATTTAATGACTCATCCTGCATATATACATATATATAGATATAAGGTTTATATATTTACACAATACATGTATATACGCGTGTATACATATTTACATGGTATTCTAAAGAGTAGAACTCGATCAATGTGAACGAACGAATGCATCGACACTATGTATATAACAAGATGAGGGCGTTTACTCTAAACTCAAGTCTGATTGATGGGTATCGATCAACTATGCTCGAATCCACGTGATTTCGATCTTGTCGCAACCTTTTTTTTTCTATGAAGCCTATGTTAAATTTAATTAAACTTTCCGTATAGCACTATAAATTTTTGTAAACTCTCGTATATCTTTACACGTTATTTATATCTAAATTTTATCTATTTGTCCTCTACACTTCCGCATACTTGTATATTGTACCAAAGGGTTTATAACCCGTTAATGAATAAATATTATAATTATTATTGTAACAGCGTTTTCGCGGATACGTCGATTAGCCTTAACAGAGCATTATGGATCATGCATTAAAAAATAAAAAAAGGCATAATACGGAAAGAATCATATTTTCGTTTCATCCTCGAGGTGAAAAAACAATGATGTATGGATCACAAATTAAAAACTAAGAAAAGGCATAACACGGAAAGAATCATATTTTCGGTTCATCCTCGAGGTGAAAAAAGAATAATGTATGGATCACAAATTAAAAACTAAAAAAAGGGATAACACGGAAAGAATCATATTTTCGGTTCATTCCTCGAGGTGAAAGAAGAGAACGAAAACACCGTCGATAAGCCAAGATCGAAATCCCGTTCGATCCGAATACGCTATCGCGAAGTTCAACGATCTACAGAGAGACTGTGTCGAAGAGATCGCATACGATCGGGAAGAACATTACGTTCCCAACTACGTTCTCGTCTATTTGGTATGATTAAGGTGTGAGCTACGTCGAAAATAACTCGATGCTCTACTGTCAACTTAGCCATGTACCTTTCGTCAAACCGAGGGGCTCCAAGTACGAACTGTAAACGTGGAGAGACATCGTAAGTGGATTAGTGAACACAATCGCGACGAGATTCCCGGGTGATAAGTAAAACCGCGTGGGCAGATCCTATCCTTTGATTTTTCATACTTTTTTTTTGCGTCTCGTGCAAATCAATTCTGGACGAACGGATAGAGAGATAGAAAAAAATTAAAAATGAAAATCAGCTCCCTCACCCCTTGCCCTCCCTCGATCGCAAGGGGAATCGAAAATCGAATTTATCGATCGTACACCAAAATCGAGAGAAAACTCTAGGTCACAGATTACCAAAATTATGGTTCGTCGTCAGTTAACCCTTTCAGGGGTTATGGTATGTGTACATACCACCCCCTTTTTTCTGTTTTTTTTTTCAATTTTTCCGATCTATTTGTGCAATTTGACAGTCAGTATCTTTGTATATTCGGTTTTGTACAAATTGAACGCGAAATGTTGAATTTAGCCGAAAAAATAGTTGCCATTATTGAATCTGCCATTTTGAATTTTGTTATTCCGAACTCAGAATCGTAATCAGCAACCTTCGAAGACCTATAGGGTGAACGCACCAATGAATGAACACTTAAAAGATTTTATAACTATTATAGTCGAATTTTAAATGATAATAATATTAATCAATATTTGGCACATGAAAATTAGATTTCTTATCTATGTATATCGCTTTATAACGTATAGATTTAAAATCGAAAAATTGGAAAAATATAATTAATTAAATTAATAAGAAATATTACAGATGTCACCAGTGAACGAACAATATTAAGTAAATGAGCATTTTTGACCAGTGGCACGAAAATTGTTGTAATATGAAACAAAGAATTTTTAAAAAATCGATATTTAATCAATTACTTATTTTCAAACGATCTCAACTATTACGCCACGATGATAAAAATATGTAGGCCCGTTTAAAAAACACCGATGACCTATAAAATTCGAGATATAAACTATTGTGCTTATTACAGTATTGGCCCCTTCCAACTAAATAACATTATCCCCTCACATTTTTTTGTATCTTCAAAAACAAGTGAGATATTGAAGATGCACACGTTAAGTGGGACACCCTGTATACAGGGTGGTCAGTAACTGGTAGTACAACCGGAAAAGAAAGTGATGTCTACATCGAAAAATAAGTCGAAAATACAGAATAAAATTTTTCCATCTGAGACTCTGTTTTCGAGCAAATCCACTTTGAAAATCCGTTGGCTACGCGGTGCAATTGAACAGGCCTTGACCAGCGCGTCTGTGCATTGCATTCCGTTTCTACTTACTACCACACGATGAATACACGCATTTCAGATTGATTTTCGAAGTCAATTTTCTCGAAAAACAAAATCTCATATGAAAAAATTTTTATTCCACTTTTTCGACTTATTTTTTCACGTAGAATCACCGCCATTCCCGTTGTAACGCCAGTTACCGACCACCCTGTATAATGTTCATTCACTGGTACCTGTTCATTCACTAGTGCATCCACGCCAAATGACCTACTCTTTTTTCATATTTTCTTCGGCAGAACAATTTGCCCCTGAAAGGGTTAAACACGCGGGTGACAAAAACTTCCTCTCCAATCTGATCCCCAAGGAACGTAACAGCGAGAAATAGCGTCTAATCGCGCGTGGACCCCCTACGGTGCGCTCTGTCGTGACACAGAAACTAGGTCCGAACCGATACGAAGCGACACACTGAAAGAATTTCAAGCACGATCAACAACACACACGGCCGACTCCTTGGGGAGGGGGGCGAGGGTAACCGTCAATGCCGTGTGACACACAGCAGTCGTTACGGCAAGCAACCGGGTTTTTGGCCCAAGTTCAAATTCCTCGCGGCTCAGAGCCCGATTCTCAGAATACCATTCGACAATTTGTTTTCACCGTCCAGAACGATACACGATCGCGGAAGCATCTAATACCCTCCCCCCTTTTGATAACCCTGATATATTAGCCCTAATCGAATCCACGAGCGCGACGACGAATATCATATCTCGGAATCGTCGAGATCTAAAAGAAAAGGTACATACATACAGGATGTCCGAAAATTATGGGACAAGCCATGACATGCATATTCCCTGTGCCAATACAAATCGAAAAGTCCTTTACCGTTTTGTAATTCGAGGCTCCGTTTCAGAGATATCAGCGTTTGAACGAATTCCAATCAGCTGAGCGGCCGGCACGTATATGTAACCAACCGCTCAACTGATTGAAGTTCGTTCAGCCGTTAATATCTCGGAAATGGAGCTTCGAATTACAAAACAGTAAAGGACTTTTCGATTTGTATTACCATGGGGTATACGCATGACGCGCCTTGTCCCATCATTTCGGGACACCCTGTATACGCCGAAGAGGGACACACGTGGTTCTCTCATGTTTCGCGGCGCGCGTTTTCGCGACGACGATCAGCAACTCACCCTTGCGGCGATCGAGGTGGTCGGTTTCTCGAGCAGATCCCACAGCCATTTCTGGTACTGCGCGCACTTGCCCTCCCCGAACTCCTCCTCCTCCCGTTGCCTGAGGGACTCCGCCTCCTTTCGCATCTCTTCGTGCACGTGCTCCTTACGTTGATGGTACTTGTGCTGGCAACAGCTCTCCAGATAGAGCTCGTCGACGCCCCAGTACTCGAGATCGTCGCTGAACGCCAATACGCACATCTCGTCGACCAGATGCAGCTTCCCGGTCCGATAGAAGTTCAGTATCGAGCTGAACGATTTCGGATGACGATCGAAGAAGTATTCGTTGTCGATCAACGAGTAATCGTCGCACAGCTCGGTGATCGCCTCGTGGGTGTTGCAGTCCTTCAAACGGCCGAGACGCGTGTGCGGCAACCGTTCCAGGGTACGCCAGAGGACCTCATGTTTCACCCCGCCCACGTTGATCGAGACGCGACGATTCAGGGCTTTCGATCGCATGATCATGAACGGCTCGGGTGGTAGCGATGTCATCGATCGCGAAAATGCCCGTTG
This sequence comes from Dufourea novaeangliae, assembly GCF_001272555.1. NCBI lineage: Eukaryota > Metazoa > Arthropoda > Insecta > Hymenoptera > Halictidae > Dufourea > Dufourea novaeangliae. The sequence goes on along the minus strand of NW_015374029.1, from coordinate 123,595 downwards.
CTGTTGCATCTGCAACGGCAGAGGCGGCGGCGGTGGCAAAGGCGGCGGGGGCGGAGGGGGCGGTGGCAGAGGCGGCGGCAGAGGCGGCAACGTCACAACCGATCCGACCGCGTTACCACCGACTTGGCCCACAGAGGAGGGGAACGGAGCGTAACGGACCTCCTTGTTCGTCCCACCCGTACCACCGATCGCCGGCCCACCACCCCCCGTCACGCCGACGACTCCTCCCCCCGCGCCGCCAACGGTCTGTTTACCGCTGACGACCACGCCTCCTCCGCCTCCGCCGCCCATGTTCACCACTCCTAACGCAAGAACCCCTCCTCCACCGCCGTTCCCCCCCGTGCCGACAACACCGAAGTTGCCGCCTCCGCCGATACCGGTGCAGCTCGGGACAGTTGCACCGGCCCACTGCAACGTCGTCGTGCCGCCACCCTCGAACAGAAAGCCCTGCTGCTGATGATGATGATAATGATGATCTGTGCCAATATAAGGCACCGTGCACGTGGACGACGAGGTGAGGACCGGGCCCGTGACCACGGTGCCCCCATTACGTTCCCCGTCCGCCAGCGTTGGATCGTCCTCGAATCTCTTTTTGGTCAGCATCAAACGGCCCCCACGGGCCGAGATGATAACAGAGGAGTGGGGCGTGTTCTACTGTGCTCGCGTGTCACGTGTACGCGTACGACGGTGGTTGGTGTATTCGTTCGGGATTCTTCGTCAGTTTCTTCTTCCTTTTCGTCGCCCTCGTCTTCGTCTTCTTCTGCTTCGTCTTCCTCCTCCTCCTCGTCCTCGATACCCTTCTTGCGCTTCATCCGTGCCTACGTCTGTCCTCTCGCGTTGGCCCGGCTTGACCGCGCCATAATCTGAAACAGATTCCGTTCGGGAAATGTCAGCAGAGGGGGGAATGATCGATGAACGATTGTGGGTCAGTGCAATAGCAGAGAGCAACGGCACCGAATATGAAACATGCGGCTAATACGAGATACCGTGGTATAGTAAATCCTCGATGAGTGTTCGAGGACTCCTCAGCCACTGAACATTAAATATTTCACAAACTAATGGCCATACGCGGCTGAAACAGAGATCATTGGCATCGTCATTCCAAGCTGTATCATTGTGCTAAACCTCGTTGCAAGCATTGGAAGCATTCGAACACTCATCGATGATTTCCTGAGTTTTCATAAAGAAATGCTGTGATACTGCAGCAATGTTTACAACTATTAACACTTTGTTGGCGGGAGGGTTTAACTTAATTACATGTATTTATAACATGTACTAAACTGAGAGTGGGCATCTTTTTGAATGGGACTATACCCTCAAATTTTGCAATTCAATTGAGTTCTACTATTATAAAATTGCATTTCTTTAAAACAATTGCAAAAGAAATGGTTCAAAAATATTTTTCTTAACTGTAGAATGGGCGATAATAAAGAAAACTGTATATTATAAGTGGTGTTTATTCGATCTCAGCATGGAGATGAGCAGTGAAGGACGAACTGGCATCCAAAGACGCGACGCATCGTGACAGTTGGAATCGCGCTTCTTTTGTTTCCGATGCCAACGGAATCGCCTCGCCACACTCTTGATCCGCCGTATATCATGCGTCGAGTCACCTCGATACACATACACACATACATCGATCCGTACATATTCCCTACATAACTGAAATAATTTTTATTAGGTACTCTTATGTTTCCACTATAGACACCCATAAAACTTATTTTGATCGGTTTGTTAGTTCAACAGTTATAAAATTGAACCTAGAAAACAACAAATATTTTTTCATGTTCTAACTCCGAAACTTTGAAAGTTTTTTTTTTGTTTTACCTCCAAATACTTAACAACAATTAAAAATTTATGTTGAAAATACGATAAAATTTTGTTAAATATTGTAGTAAACAGATATTCAATCGACGATATTATAGTATGTTTGATTATTTCACTAATTTCCTGCTTCGATAATATTGAACTTCGTAAACTTTAAACTCTGTTTTCTCAGTTCAGAAGCTAGTGGAGATAGAATGATTAAGAACTAGAGCGACGACTGGTGTCGAGACGAACGTGAAACGAATACTGTTTCTCTCTTTCGCCTCTCGTCTAGAAAAATAAATTATTCGGATACCGTAATGTCGATCTTGTTATTAGCTCGATTTCGTGCCAGGATACTGTATACAACGGAATAAAATATAGCGACACTAACAGCCTCGAATAACCCACTGGTCACTACATCGTTAGATTGCTCCGGTTTCAACGAACTCAAGCGAAATGGAGAAAAAATTATACGATCGTCGAACAAAAACATCTCTCGCTTGAGAATTATTTACAACTTATGAGCAATCACGAGAGACACTTTGTTTTAGTAATGATGTCTTTCATTTACTAGAATGCTCATTTGATGCATTAATAATCTATATACGGGCTCTGTGAAATACATATAATATAGGACTATATTTCTATTTTATTCTTAATCCAATGAGATATTTAAGAAAAGATAGAAATTCTTACTTTTGCTCCTGTTTTTATGAGTCACTTTATAAATACTTTCTTGTTTATAAAGTATACGGTGTTATATTTATTTTTATATTTATTTATATTTTTATTTTTTGTATTGTAATTATTTTATTATTATATAATTAGACATAAAATATAAGAATATAATTTTAAAAATTTTACTTTATACCGGGCGTGCGGCTATTGTGCTATCAATTTTTATTCCAATTCTACAGCAAATTCATTCACTCTGATTTTGTCGAATATACTCGTCATAGCTTAAAAATAATTAAGCACAGAAGTGCACGTTTTCAAAATGAAATAAAACGCTTAAAGGGTTAACTTCAATTACTTTTCATATAGTCAATTTCGAAATGAACATATTTTTCAAAATTTGTCCATAAAGAGAACAAATAGGACTATATCCTCATTAAAAAAAAATTCAGCAGTGCCCTGCTATCATAAAATTGAATTTCCTTTAAAAAATTGCAAAATAAATGGTTAAAAAGTATTTTTTCTCTACTGAAATAATTTTTATTAGGTACACTTATATCTCCACTGTAAGTGCTCACAAATCTCATTTCGAACGGTTTAGTAGTTCAACAGTTATGATTTATTTCAAAAAGGTTGTCGCTATCTTTTAAACAACTGTGAAATCAACAATTGTCAAAATTTTGAAAAATCCTTCCATATACGTTTATATGTATATCACTAATGACTACAACATATCCAAGTTAGACTAAAATCCAAAACGTCATTCTAAGAAGTGTCCGAATTCGCGTGAAATGAACCCATGTGGCGTTACACCTTTAGCCCCCCCCCCGCCCGTGACGCAGAGATCTGCGACTACAGGCGCCAACGTATTGAAGCTTCCAACACCTGTAGCTAAACACCGTTCTGTGTATATCACGTGAGCCAGCCCGCGGAAGAATGTCACTAAATAGACACCGGCGGAGTGCTGCGGGTACCCTGTCGTGCGAATGAAAGCTGCAAGACAAACGGCGTGGTTGCCTGGGTCGTTTCTAATGAGGCCAAATATCAAATCTGATATCATCGTCGGCGTGCTACTATTTTCGTGCGTGACACCCCCGTCGCCACAGTCCTTCTTTACTGCTCGCCAGAAGAAAAAAAAACGAAAGACAGAACCTAACGAAGACGCGGTTGAACGGGGAACGGAGGGACGGCTGCTGGGAGTTATTAGTGATGAGACTGATAGGATACGTATTTCTGATATTGAAACAATTCGATACCTAAGTACTCTCGATACTTATACAAAAGTGTCGATACCCGTTTCGATACTGACACGAAAGCATCGGTACCTCTTCAGATACTTATACGAAAGCAACGATATCTGTTTCGATACTTACACGAAAGTATCGAAACCTGTTTCGATACGTCTACGTATTCGCAGAGCGTCGAAGTTTTTGATACTCCGTATCAGCGTTTCAATACCGATACCTCTTCAATCGACATTCCGATGTCCTTTGAAGCGATACCAAGCAATACATGAATTCGAAAGCAACCAAGTAGGTATCGATACCATGAACGATAGAACGGAATTCTTCGAGGACTTTATGAATACATGAATTTCTATGTCATCGTTACAATATTGGTATCACTATTTTCCAGACTTATCAAATATACATTAGTACTTTTCTAGAAGTGTCAAATAGGTACCAGTATTTTTGTAGGCGTATCGATACATGTAACGACACTTTCGTATATGTATCGAAAGAGGTAATCGATGCTTTCCTTTAAGTATTGAAACAAGTATTGATATTTTCGTATATGTATCGAAAGATTTATCGATACTGTCGTATAAGTATGGAAACAAGTATCGATACTTTCGTACGAGTATCGAGAGGGATATCGATACTTTTCGATACCTATCTCTTCGATACTACTCGACACCAAATCGAAATTTACGGCCAGTATCAGTCCCGAACACTAGCGTGATATATTTCGATAATGGAAACCCGAAAATCGTTTTTCCCGCGAACAATTATGTACACGGCTGGGTACTATTTATACCGAGGCGAGGTCAATATACTCTCCCCGACCCAGATACACCGCGAAAATCACCTGTCTCGATAGTCCTGATTAAATTGCGCGCGCGCTCGTGGGGTCGAAAGATCAGTATGCAACGGGAACGATCACGTGTCGACGAAAGGCCACGACGACCATTAACCGTTGCTGCCTCGATAACGGAACGGAAGTCGTTCTTTTGAATTTTCACGCGACAAGACTTCGCGCTAATGAGTCGACAGGTGGACCACGCGTGATATATAGGGAAAGGTTGCCGAATTTGGAGCATCGCCTAGGTAGGGATAAACCGGTACCGTCAAGGTATCGATACTTTTACTCGTAACACGTATCGAAAAAAAATTATCGATATTTACTTAGTCTCGTATCAGAAGTCTCGATACCTACTTCTATCGAAGGAACATGAATACAAATTTTTTTTGTTAATATAATATATTTGAACCAGAATCGAGCAGAATTTTTTTTAATAATATATAGTGGAAAGCTACAGTATTCAAAGGCGTCATCCTCAACATTAAACACTTTATGAGATTAAATAACTGTTCGCCAAATATCGACTCAGGCAGAAATATTATTGTGTTATAAAAATTGGAATTTTTACGTTTAAACGATGAAAAATGATAAATTGCTCTTTTATGTTTTACTTGTTATTCGAAATTCTTGATCTAGATAATGAATTTGTCCCTGTCTAATTTTAACAAAGATATATTTTATTAATAAACATTTATTAACGGACATATATTAACAAAGTAATATAACTGGACGACAAGCACCTTCGCATTCATTAACTTTCATATCGATTACTCGCTCCATTCGGTATGAGTACTTTTTTTCGATTCCGAGTATATAACGCAACCGAAAATATCGATACTAAAAATACTCGGTATCGAAACAAAAGTATCGATATTTACAATAAAATCTCTTTGTTGCATATTATTTTGAGTATTACTTCTTTTGCCAAATTTGAAATACAAAAGTAACAAAATAATTCATTATTTGAAATTGCTATTATTTCAAATGAATCGGTAATATTTGGATTTTCAAATAATCGTGTTGAAAATAAAGTTCCGAAAGAAATTATTTCAAATCATTACTTCCTATTTTCGTTACAAATAAAATTTGCCCAGGTCTGCTATCAGTAAAGAAATTTCCGTTTGACGCAAGTTTTGTTTTTCGCAAAGTCGACGGGTACTATCCGTACCCCTGCATCCACGATCTGTGGAAAGAACGATCGGAACGGTGTCCGATAAGACGAGAAGTGACCAATAGCAACTGCAGACAACCAGTCGGCCTGTTGTAGCGGGCGGCCATAACTATTTTTACCGCGGATTGTGTGACTAATTTGTGATCATGGGACTATTTCTGATCTCCGTTAAATAGCTGGCAGCACACCCCGAGTGTGCCCGATAGCGCCGATTTGTAACGACACGGAAGAAAGAGGGCTATCATCCGAGAATAATGTTCCGGTGTAAGGGTCATAGTAAAAAGTACTTCGCCAATTTCGAATTGATTAAACCTGGAAATTCCAATTTTTATAGTAAAATAATATTTCTTCTGGGTCATTCTAAGCGAACTGGTCCAATTTTATTGCTCGATTATTTTTTAAAAATCTAATTTTTTATGTATGTTTACCCTCACGTGTTGACACTTAAAAACAAGCGTCAGTTTATCCTAATGATTTTTTGTGTGCACGTAAGAACCGTATTTGTGTTGTGGGGAACGTCATTTCTTGCAGTTTCGGGGGTTCACGGAAATTAAAATATCTCAGTGTTTTCTGATCGCAGCAACATGGGACAAGATGCTTGTGTTTCAGAAAAGAACAAGCTACAATTATTGTTGTATACACTTTTATCCTAAACCTAATTCCACTAAGCGAAATTTGAGTTTAGTTTGCAAGTTTGATTACTAAAGAAATGAGACGTTCAATTGAAAATTTCGGCAAGAAGGGATAAAGTCTCAAACTTAATTCTGTTTTCTCTTGATAGAGACAGACCATTTTCAAGAAACAATGTGAAATTATTCGTTAATTATTAGGTTTACCGCCAATAAAGGTCAGTACTTTTTTACTCAAAATTTAACGCTCTTCGACATTTTGGCATAAAAAATATAGCATCCCATTTAAAAAAACGAAGTTGACCTTCAAATCTCAGAGACGCCTCCACTTACAAAAAAAATATATGCATTACATTATGTAGACCTCCAAACCATACAACTTTTCTATAAAAAAATTTTTCATACAATGCATACTTTAGAAGTTATGTATATGCATTACGCTTTCGGTGATTTCATAGAATTCCACGTCCTGAACCTTAAGAAATTCTTACTGAACTATTTCATACAGATCAATAAAATTCTAAACAGCATACTCACTGTATAAAATGCATATTATATCCTAAAAAAGTATAACATAATTAAAAAAAATTAATTCAGCAACTAGAAACATATTTATTTTTCCTATTAAATAAATTCTGTAATGCCGCGAGATTTTCCATCTTGTCCGTAACACGGAGCCTTCGTGAGTCATCCCCATAACCTCATTCTCGTTAAACCAAAAGTGTATTATTGTAAATATTACATCAATTACATTTATTACATTACGTGTGTCTTTTTGTATTAATTGATTTACCAAAAATCAACAATATTTGGAACAAAACAGCCCTACTTCCCAAAAGCTAGGTTAGGAGCGACATTCAAAGACACCGTAATCCGGGGCACCGAAACGTGGACAGGCTCCAAAACTGGGGGCACCGAAATACACGTGCAGTTACGGAAAGAGCTCCGTAATACCCACAAAAACATCTGTTTCTATTTAACTCAATACATTACAAAGATTTAATTTTATTAATTAAAAAAAATTCTTTAAAACAAACAGAATTGTTTAGCAACAAATATTGATTTTCAGAGTATGAAAATTCATGTAGCAGTATTTTTTCGTTAATATGCAATTGCGCAAACTGGCTTAAAGCCTCCGAAAATTGGGAAACATACCCTAAGTAGCAAAATAAACACCTGCGGGCGGCTCGACCCGTCCTTACGTCCCCGACTCTATCGACGAACGAACGAAAAGCCGTTACGAGTACGGGCGAAGAGCAAGACAAAAGAAGGAGGAGGAGAAGGATCGATGATCTCGTTCTAGCAACGGCGAACTGGCCCCCAGTCAGCGTGTCGCGGCGGAACACGGTCCGGTCGCGAGTCATCTCCGGGATGAACCGGACAAAGACGTGATTTTTCCCCCGCGAGCCTTCCTGGCGAGACTGGAGAGGCAACAACTGGGCTCGCATACACTGCACGGTATCCGGTTCGCGCAGATCGATCCTCCGTGGGCGGAAGGAACTGCGCGAAACAGAGCTCACCATGATCTTACAGCGAGAGAGAGTTTCTTTCTTTTGTTTAGGTTCGCATTCAAAATCACTAGCGTGAACAGGAACAAATCACGACATTAAATATTACGATTGTCGGTTGGATATACAGTAAATCCTCGATGAGTGCTCGAAGGTTCCTCGGCAATAACAAGGAGAGATTCCCACTTGTAACGCTGCATTTTTAACACTACAACTACCAGCACTGACAGTATGCTAAGTTAAATTGTGTAATATATTAACACTTAGCTAACCGCGCGCGCAAAACATAACCTTTAAAGTGAAAATCATCGAGGATTTACTGTACAGTGGAACGAGACCACGTAAAATTCCTATTCACTCGATATATTTCGCGTGTAGTGTGTAACTTAAAATGTCACCGAGTGTGGCATTTATCGGTGGCATAATTCCAGACACGGGGTTCTCTCCACACGAGTAAACCTGGGCGTGTAGCCTGCTCGTTATGCGCGACCTGTCTCGAGTTTATCGATTGAATTATTATCCCTCCAGGTTGGTTATTGGGGGCACGTTTTCGATCGTCTACGATGGCCCACGATGCAACCAACAACGAGAGGGGGGGGGGAAGATACTCGACGACCACCTCCTATCCATTTGATAACAAACAACAAACCAACCCCGTCAAATTTTTTTCTAGGAAATAAAAGATCCCTGTTTTTATCGTTTTACAATCCGTTCCATAAGAAAGTGTACGCCAGAACTTTTAAACGGCTAATCGCAGCGCCATCTATCTCGAGACGTTTGAAAGCTTGAATTATGCTATTTTGCTCAATGTCAGCTTTGTTGTCAAGGTAGTCGTTAGTTTTGCCAAAATAAACATTTTATACCATGTATACTAGATATCTCAAGCGTTATGAAGCAGTGTTTCTCGTTGATCATGCAAATGGACCAAAAATCCCCCTTCAGATAAGCTGCAAAGGCATTTGGGAAGTCTACGACGTTCGTCCAGAAATGAGTACAACCCTTTAAAACCGGGGTCGGCAAACTACGGGTTGCGAGCTAAAAATAGATTTTACAGTTTCAAATTTTTTCAAATTTCAAAGTACGCGCTATAACGGGTGTTTAGCTATAACGCTGTTAGTGGCTCAAATATTTACTACTTGGCCTTTTACAAAAACAGTTTGCCGACCCCTGCTTTAAAAAAATTGGAACCGTGGATGATTGCCGGGGAGAGGATTAACCCGTGCGATGTTATCAGACAAGGATACAGTGATCGTTTGCATTTTCCAACGAACCCTTACGGGAACATTACATCAAGCTCCGGTTCAGCTTCGTAGGACGGACGTAGACGTCAGAATGGACTCTGACAGATTAGATAAACATAGATAATTTTACTTTCATACTTTTCCGAAACTCTTAGTTTTCCCTTTCTGTAATCGGGGCCGGTCCTGAGTTGTAGGCCGCCTGGGTGCAAAAATAGTATCGCCGCCCTTATTAATTTAATATTATTTAAATTTTTGATATGTAGTGTTTATTTTACATCTATACATATACATAGTTTTTTTTAACATTTATCATGTAAAAGGTATATTTTTTAATTTTTATTTTGATAGAATGAAACCAAGATCCTTAAAATATAAATGGTTTTATTTAAAATGAATATTTAATTCTACATGTAACTACAAAACTAACGTATAGCTTTTGTAATAATGGTGTTATAGTTGATAATATAGACTATTAATAATCTACACGAATTTCATCCAATAAATATGACTAAATATCATATGCTATTTTGGACTGTCCCTAAGGATAGTTCATACTTGTACATGAGTAGTGTAACACATATTATGTATAAAATTAATTTGATTAAATTCTGTTTCTCCAAAATTTTCATAATTATTAGAACTGTTTTGATTATTATACTTGCTAATTAGAATTTTACATATTATATACGACCTGCGGCCATGGGCGTAGCCAGGTTCCCATACAGGGGGTGGCTAAAAGGCTGTACGTAGCCAGACACACTTTATCTTATTTTTAAAGTGGTAAATCGTTGAAAATGTATGCGTTTTATTAATCGGAGCTGTTGACCGTGTTTCAAATTATACTGCAATATTAAATATTGCGCAAAAATGTTATAACTCTGGGAAGGGGGGGGGGGTAAAATGCAATTTTTTCTTGTAGGGTGGGCAAAAGCAACTTTTTTCCGTCGGCCCACCCGTGGCTAAGCCTATGCCTGCGGCCGTCCCTGGGTTTGGCCACCCAGGTGCGGGGGGATCTTTAGCACCCCCGCCAGGAACGGCCCTATCTGTAATATACCAAGTGCTGTTTTAGACAAGAACATAAAAAATTGTGAAAGCAAATTTAGAAATTGCTACCCGGTTGCCTACACAAGGGTTAACCAAGACAGAAGCAACTGGGAGCTTCAGGGACACACCGACCCAAAACATGGCAGCTGCCTTTGCACGGAATCGAAAACGCAAAATGGTATCACTACGATGGATTGACCGGCATCGTTTCCAGATGCGAATCCCTTTGAGAATATTGAGTCCTACGTGAAGTTTCAACTCAGGAAAAGGCCCATCTACACGGTCAAGCATTGGCGTAACTAGAATTTTTTTTGGGGGGTGAAGCCAAGTCCCCTGACTTTCGCCCATAACACTCCCCATCAGGCATCTACGTAATTTATACCTGGTGTGTGAGTTGCACAAAATAAAGTTACACATTTTACAATAATTATTTACAAATTTGTGTAATACTAAAACAAACAATAGAAGGATAAAAAAATAATTCTTAAAAATAAAAGAAATTTGAGATTGATTAAACTCAAGAGTATATTATGTGCAGATACATATAATTAAAATAATTGTAATACACTTTAGATTCAAATCTTAGTTAATTAAAGATTTGTTAACAAGGTAGTTTGTTTTTCTTATACCCATTACACCAGCACCGCCATTTTGTATGAAAAACAAAGATATTTTTGTATATATTTAAACACGCACATATTGGGGCCCTTGCAACTGATTTCCAGTTTATTTTATTGTATTCCCAGACAACATTCAGTGTCGTACGTATATAATTTTCAAGCGGTCAGGATTAGCTAACCCCTTAAACGCATTTAACCGTCTGAATTACAAGTTGCTCTTAAGTAGTCGTCACATATTTATCACTGTACACTTCATCCCATTCATTTCTTTCTTCTGCGTATATGTTCTTATTTACATCGATCTTTTGTAAAAAAAGACGGACATTCACTCTATATAAAATAAGAACTATCCAACTCGAACGAGTATTATTCCTATCTAGACTCTTTTCCTCGGCATATCGATGCTACTATTAATAGATAACTACCCTTCCTCTTCCGTTACGTTTCAGATTATTGGACGATCTAATTTTAATTTAATCGATCGAAACCGAACCTAATTCTCCTCCGTACGAAGTTTACAGTATCAAGGTTTCTGAGCCCGTCCCTTAAATCGTGTTTTCAAAAATTCGAAATACTTAATTTCCTCATTTTCTTTCTTTGAAAGTGAACCGTCCTCGAATCTAAGAACATTGTAATCTAAAAAAAAAACATAAACAACGAATTAGGGTTGGTAATTGAACTCAAAGTAGAATAAAAACACGCAAACCAACACGGCACACGTTGTTCTACAGATGCGACGCTAGCACCGCCATTTTTTATAAAAAAACTATATGTTTCTGTATATTTAAGCGCACATATACGAGACAAGTTGATTTGCCAAAGTGACTAACTCCATAAAATTTGTAACGAAAATTGATTCCAAATATGATAAGCGTAGCAGCAATCAAACAGTGCTTTGGCACTGAAACGAGACAAAATTCGAGAAAAATGGAGTTAGTCGCTTTGGCTTGTGAACACCCCATATATTACAGGCTTCAATTATTTATTTCCAGTTTACTTTATTGTATTCCTGGAAAAAAATTCACGATGATACCTCTGATTCTCAGGCAATCAGGGTAAACTCACCCCTTACAAGCAAAGACGATAACGACCGTAAAACGCGTTCAAACGACTATATGATTTCCCGCCAATATTCAAGAATCTACTAAATCGAATAATTACCACAGACTTCTATAATTATATACTACACTGCTGAATCCCTAAATTTCGCTTGCACAAAATGTCCTCTAAAAGCGTGTACACTAAACCCAGATAGCACACGACGTCTAATGACGCCTTGAATACGTCTTAAAGGCGCCTTAGACCTAAAATAGCCGTAAAATGGGCGTCTTTAAGGCGTCATGTGTTATCTGGAAAGTATCTAATTCTGCACATGCGCAGAAGCAATGTGATATATATAGTTAATAGAATCTTCATCATATAGTTAAACAGCATATACTTATATCATTTTAACAGGAATTTTTCATAATTTTATTATCTAAAAACAAACTTTGTTTGTAATTATAGGTTAGAGTAACTGTATTATGAAGAATCTATTAACAATATCTATCGCACTACTGCGCATGCGCAGAATGAGATGGTTTGTATGATGTATTGACATTTTATATAAGGAAGCTAGCAATCTAGTATAATATAGATGTCCAGTCAGTCAAAAAAGTCTCCGTACATCCTTTAAAACAGAATAACTTTTTTAAAATTAGACTAAGTAACTTTTGAATTTTTTTTGTGATGTCGGATGGATTAGCCCAGATAGCGCATAACTCTTTGAAGTCCGAGCCTCGGCAATAAAAATGGGGGGGGGGGGCAACAACTGTATTACCGGTAAACCGGCAAATTGGTTTAACGAAATTACAATCCCGACAGCTGAGGTGGACATATGGAACTTGTGCATAAAGATGGGATGAAAGGATTGTTGGTCGATTGGCATTTGTTTTATAACAGTTACGTTTGTTCAGAATCTCCCCTATGTGACAATTACACTGCGGATTTTATCCACTTATGACGTACCTACTGGACTATTTGAAATTCATTATATTGCGAAGTTCGACAAATTTTTGTATAATTTCCACTTTACGCGGGACCTCGTAGAACCTTCAGTGTAGTAAAGGAATTTTTATTGGTTTTCAGTTTCTGGACATAAATCTCTAAAGATCGATGTTTGCATAAAGATCCGCAGTCCAGTAGAAATTATAGGTACGTACACCTTTCGCCTGTTATGCAATCGCTACTCGCAGTTTATTGTTCAACCCTACCCCTCCTCTATTTTACTCCCCCTCAGCTCCGTTGTTTGTGTAATGAAGACGTTGTTATTGTTATTATTATTCATTGTGCGTATGCGCCAGGGTCTGGATCTTGGCTGGGCGTCAATACGACGGTTCTATGGCCAGCAAAATTATTCGCTGAGTGTCGTAAGATACACAGAGAGTCGGCGGTCTCGGGGTATACAGGACGTCTCAAAACAATTGTAAGTCCTTGAAAGGGATGATTCCGGGGGTGATTTGAAACAACTTTTTCCTTAGCGAAAAAGTTCTCCGAGGCTTTGTTAATGAAATATTAACAAAAAACCCCGTCCAATTAGAGCGCGAGTCTGTCAGCTGAGCTCCTGCAGTAACGTTGGCTACGCGCTACCGCGGGAGCTCAGCCGGCAGACTCGCGCACTGATTGGTCGGTGTTTTTCTTTAATATCTCGTTAACAAAGCCTCGGAGAACTTATCCGCTAAGGAAAAAGTTGTTTCAAATCACCCCCGGAATCATCCCTTTCAAGGACTTACAATTGTTTTGAGACGTCCTGTATAATTTAGCTTTTAAGAACGTTCGAAACCGGGTCCAAATCATCTGAGTGGCGAGGCGCCACTGCGAGAATCGGACCGTGAATTTCGGAAAAGAAGAAATTACGACGAAACTAGGTAAAATTTCGTAACACACCCGGGGGATCGTTTACGACGCTACGAGCCGGTTCCATAAATATTATTATTATTGTTTTTCGTCTCTTTGGCTTCTGGTTTTATCGGGTCACTTGGTCAAATGCCGACATTGTAGGGCATTCTTCTTTCTGCCCCGCGTGTTTAACGGTCTAACGGCCACCTAATAGGCCAAAACTGATGGGATAACTTTGAAGGTAATTTTAAAGAAATTTATGCACTTTATTCACGCTTCGCTGGCCGGATGGGTTTAACGTAAGATCATACGCTCAGAGTGGGCTGTATTTATAACATGCACAAAACTGAGATCGGGCACGCATCTTTTTGGGGGAAAATATTGAAAAATATTAAAATTCGCCTGTTTTAAAATGTGACAAAGTAATGAACAACGAAAATTTATTTTAAAAAATTTTTTTGTTTATGTATCAAAAGGTTTAAATAAAATATCAACAAGAAATAAAATGTTGGGGTATCAATAAAAATAAAATAACAATAAAAAATAAAATATTAAGATAGAAAAATTAAAACGATTAATTTCCATCATTTAAGTCATTATTTTACATAATTTAATAATTACGAATTATAAATTATAAATGCATATTCAGAAAAGTTATATTATTATATAATTAAATAATGTTTTAATTAATGTAAATAATTAGTGGTTCTCTTTAATATAATAAATCTTACAACACTTTCCCCTACATAATGGAATTTGGCATTTCGCTTTCTCGAGAACACAAGAGCCCGAAGACAGCTGATTCAACGGTGGTGGTTGTTTATATTAGTCCCGATAGAAAGGCATGGCAATCTCTCAATGGAAAAATACATTTCGGTAATGCACTTAAAGAAACGACACACAAAGGGCCCAAATGGAACCCAGACTCCGTGGATGTTTGTATAACCATCGGAACCGTCCATCTTCGAATGGTCAAGCGAAGTCGAATCGCTCTATGTATTCGCACACACCCCCTGTAGGCAACAGTGGTGAAGATCGATGGTGAACCTAGTCGAACAATAGTGAAATAGGTACACTGATATGTAAACTCAACTGCCGCTAGGGGAAAAAGTGTTATGGGGGAAGAGCCTTTTACCACTTGATAAATTTATTTCAAGAACTGAAATGAATATTAAACAGAATGTTAATTTGGCATACATTTCAATACTTCCCGATACCAAATGGTAGGAGACCCTTCCCCTACATCATTTTTTGCCTAGTGGAAACCGAGTTTGCTCGTGAGGGTACAACCAAGGACTTCTACCGAAACGTAAAATACCGGTATTATACCGATATTTTCAGTCGTACCTTCGCCCTATATAACCCTGTATAAGCCCTACCCTTATAGAAATTGAAAAAATTAGTCCGGCCTCAGTTAGCTTCAACTGTCTGGTCTCCTCAATTTTCAAAATATGAGTTAATATTAGAGAGAGTGCAGCATAAATTTATCAGGTACATTGCCTTTAGACTGGATAATTCTGTGCGGCGTAATGATCACGACTATGAACCTTTATTAAACACACTAAATATGATTTCTTTGTCTGATCGCAGAATTGTCAACGATCTTTCTTTCTTATTCAAGCTTATAAATGGTCCGATCTCATGTCCTCAATTGTTGCAGCTCGTTTACTTTTGTGCTCCTTCAAGGTGTGTTAGAAAGAATCATATATTTTATTATGCTATAGTAAAAACTTGTTAAAATAATGTTCAGGTAATCCAATTTATCGAATCCTGAAATCAGCCAATAAATTCACGAATCTGATTGACTTTTTCAGTGGCTCTATTGAATATTTTAAGGCATCCCTACATAGAGCACTAAGAGCTGTTTAATCTCAGTTAATATTTTATTAAAAATTTCCTATCGCGACTAATTTCATACTGTATAATATATTGTTGTAACTGTTTCTAATCTTATTTTCATTAAATGTTATGTATGTATATTCCCCTTAAATAACTAAATAATAGATCGCGAATCGTGTCTGCGAGATTCTTTTTCATGGTTAAATTCACAGAAACCGAAATCACATGGAAATGTACCTCGTTAACCCCTTAATTAAAGACAACCCTTCTCGTGGACGAATAATCCGACAATGACTTGCTTTTTAACACTTTTTGACATCTAACGGAATGGTAATTTTCGTTACCGTTTTGGAAGTAGCGTACCCGCTTACTGTCAATTGAAGGTACTCGAACGCTAGAGTTTCGGAAATTCTCCGCTAGGTGGTGATAGCGGAAGAAAAATTCAAATTCATCCATGAGACAAGTGATCTGGGTCAAACTCTCTATGACTGGGTCACCGTTGACCCCTCCGACGAACGCAGTCATCGAACTTGATTTATGCGATAACAAGTGTCTCTCTGTGAGATCTTGTTATGGACCAAGATTGACCCAGCCGCCGGCTATGACGATCCGTTACTGGAACTGTCATCGATCAATATTGCTCCATTTCAAGCAAGATTTTGTTCACGTTCTACTAACGGTATTTTCGTCTTTTGAGTATAATATTCTTTTTGTGACTCCTACGAATTTGGTTCCTTGTGTGATCTGCAAAGCGGTTTTACACGGGATACCAAACTGTTAGGACAACCTGTCAAGCCGGCGATTATTTATGAAAAATAAATACAAAACAAAAATACAGGTTTTGGGCAAATCGATTTCGAAGAATCCTCGAGCCACCAGTCCTATGCCTGATTAGTACGTACTTTTTCTACTTACTCTAGTCACCGATGATAATAATAGTATACCCTAATCAATTATCCATCTATCACTTTACACTGAATTATCGTGGACAACTACTGATAACGCATAAAATAAACGAAAATATTAACAAGTTGCTTTTAAACTGAAAATTTACTAAAATAATCTCTGGTAGGTAAACTATTAATCTCTATACAAATAATTTACATAGTCGTGTACATCCACGAAATCTGTATTTACATGACAATACGTGTAATAAATTCGTAATATTGTTATTATTATGTAAGTGAACAGGGACGGGTGTTCCGATTTGATTCGATACTGAAACCATCGGAGTTGCGTAAAATAAGTAGAAGTGTCTTGTGCTGGTCAGACGTATAAATTAAACGACTGTCGACTGCACAGGTATGCGGATTACGTTTCATTATTAACGTCCAGTATGAGAAAATCTTATTATACCTTGTCCAGCTGTTTCTCTTTTTACGTAGAATCAACTGTCAGGTTGTATAGAAAGTTCGGTGACATCTTGAATTTTCGAATTCGAAAATTCGAAACGAGAGTTAACCTCTCACCTTACGCCTTCCCTTCGCGACTGCGCGTCACCTAAGTCACATTATTTCTTAATAATTTACCACAAGAAAAAGGACATCTATGTTCTGTAAATTTGCTGTAACGATTAAGCCACGATGACAACAAAATAATATTTGGTTAGTAAGAAATAAACGGCAGATCACCATACATGTCTCTGGTTTTGAAATTCTATGCAGTTACACAGATCGAAGTACCACTTTAACTACGCAAAGTTTAACCATCCCGTCGTCCCATAAAAATAACTGAAGAAGTTCTACATGCTTTGCATTTATAACAGAGGGGCGAGGGGGGACAATGGTCACCTTCGTACGTTCAAATGTCCATTCATTTTCCACCAAGCAAATATTTCATTTTATTCCAAGCAAAATTAATATCCTGATTCATTTAGTCTCAATAATCTTCACCAGATATCTGACCAAATATTATCACTAAGAAGGTTAAATGTCACCCAGCAATGCAAACGATGAGCGAACAGAAATGTTTTCGACCGAGGATAGAGCCGCGAAATTTTGGAAATAATTATTAATATAACCCGCACATCACTGTGAAACAACGGAACGTCGTGTACTGACAGATCAGTGACAGGGCAGCACATTTTTGGTGGAATTCCGTGCAACGTGCGCGGACTATGACGATTTCTGACAGATTCAAGAGCAAGCAGCTGAGAGTGGTTCCGACTTTATCTGGGTCTGTACGCGCGTTATTCGGGGACAGTATTTGACGCGTGCCGGCACACGGTGCTATAACGAAGCAGCTACTATACGGAAATAGACGTTGTAAGCCAGTAGAAACGAAGCAGCGGGACACGCAAAATTTTTTCACTGACTTACCTCCTCCACTTAAGCACGGTCACCATATCCCCGTGAAGACAAGACGTTGTGCACCATGGTGTACCACCGCATCTTGTCGTGGGCTACCGCGGCGACGAATAAATGCACCGTATGACGAGTAGCGACAATCGGTGACGAAGAGTGACGAGGGGTACACCGTACTACCACCACTTGTTCCACACCAAGCGCTGCAATCGACGTTCGCGCGTCTATCGATTAGGAGATGGACAATGTAGCATAGCTCCGAGAGCTTAGGTGCAACGCGAGAGAACGACTTCACGTTTCTCCATCTCCCCGATGGAACCGAGCGGACGAGACGAGTCTTAAATATGTGTACGGCACATATTGATGCGCGAACGATTCGATGTCGTATCAGAAAATGCCGAGAGAATCGTTTTTATCTGATGTTATTCGAATCGTTCGAGGCGAGACGGTGGTTACGACAGATGGCTACCCACGAACCGTCGCCGATCGTGTATCCGGTAGCGATGACGATACGAATTGTACTACTATTATAGCTGCGACCGCTGTGTCGCCGACAGAGGTATTGTTTGGACTTCAGCCAGATATGCGCCTGCGTCGAGGATTACTGTAATGCTACCCTGTGTCTATCGCGCGTGTGATGAAAACTTGACCTCCACCTATGCCGCCTCGGCTTTCCACTTTTCGCGAGCTTCCGATAGCTCGATATCAATTTTGAATCTGTAGGATAATTTGCGCGTGCGCGTTCCTGCACACCGGATGCGCAGAACGGGCGTATCGTCCTCCGAGGGACCCACGCGGTACGTTCGAATCGATGGCGTTGTTGGTTCGTAATGCGACTGATTTTATGATTGCTTTCGTGATAATTTTTGTAAACTGGCTTATGAAACTGTATATTTGCGAAAACATTCGTAGTTACAGGAATCATGAATAATGTTTATGACCTGGAAGTTATAACTCAGTATAGTGTTCAATGATTCAATAAAAGGTTACTTTCAGTTTTATCGTTTGTCGATGATCTAATTAAAAGTCTAACATATTTACAATCAAAAATCTAGATTACTTATTGGACTTATTCCACAAAAAAGATATGTAGCAACAAAAACCGTAGTATAGGCTACAATAATGAAATGTGTATGGAAATAACAAATAAAGCACAGAAAAATGAATGCTGGCGTCATCTACGACAAAATGTCCAAGCTGCTAGCCAAACAGTATAACAATCTCACTACAAGATGACCCCACCACGCTCATTGGGCGCTCGACTGTAAACAAAATCAAACATTATTACAAAATATCATTAATAAATAGAATAACGAATATTTATTGTTGAACAATATCGATGCCGAAAACTGAAATAAACAATTTGATATTAACACAGTATATTTTTTATTTAATTCAGCCTATATTTCTCTACTTTCTTTCCCATGCCAAATAGCATCGTTCTCCAATAATTAATTAATACACTGTAATTAATTCCTGTTATTGAATAGTATAACTTTGAAGGATTCTAGTAAATAAACACTTCCACCGACTTATGTCATAAACAAGGTCTGAGTTATTCATTCCATACATAAATAAGTAAAAATGTATATAATTTCAAAATTTGACATTTCATTTTAAGACATAAAAAGCAATTGCAATCCTATTTTATTTGTGCTTATTTACTGTTTTATTTGTTCTGTTAAATATACACCTTTTTCATTGAAAACTTGAATGAATAATAAAACGAAATAAATTAATAATAATGGATTAGTGAGATAATATTAAATATAGATATACCAAATTTTATTTACAAGAAAATATATTTCTTTATATTACTCAGACTATTGAAACATAAATAGCTTCATTGATACATAAATAAATATTTCCATGATGTGTATGTCGTTTTGTTAATATAAATGTCAAGATGTTACCCTAGTGTAAGTATTATTTCCTACATGAATGCATATATGTTACAAAATTTGTTAAATATAATACGTATTTATGCACATATTTACAATGTAATTCACGTACTTTTAATATATCAAATGAAATAAATAATTTCTGAAAATCTGAATTTAGTAAAATATGTTAGTTTATACGTAGAGCTGCCTTTTTAGTGAAAATTATAATTAACAATTACTAGATTTTTCTTTAGAATACAACTCTTTAAAAGCTCTAAACTTTTTCATTCAATTTTAAAACAGTCTTTATACAACATTCACTTTATATTGAAATTGCTGTAGCTCTAACAGCTGCACTTAACAAAGGGTTTGGATCCGGTTCTTCTGTTAATATATTAACTTTTACCCATTCCCGTCGTTTATTACTTTGTCGCAGTGCATCGATGACTGCTTGAACGTACAAACCATCTTCAAACGTTGAAGCAGAGAATACTGGTTCCTTTATCCAACCTCTTTTATCTTCTACAGATTGAAATGCTTGTCTCAATGCAGAGATCATGTTTCTTAATCCTTTGACATAAGGTCTTGGAACAGAGTCAGTAATAGAAAAGGTCACATCTTGCAAGTCGTCCGTATCAACATACAACATTTCTTCTTGTCCGTTGCGATAGCCGTATAAGTCACCACCACGTGCAAGAAGATGATTACTACCTCCACATATTAATACCTCTTGGGAAAGCTGACCTTGTAAATGATTGCTCAAAGTTGCTGTTACCAAAGTACCACCACTCAACTCCATTTGAAAGCTACAAAAATCTGGTGATGTAACATGCCTTATTCCATTTATGTGCTTTGTAGTTTGGGTGAAAGTACGAACTACTGCATGTACTCTAGAGGCA
Source organism: Dufourea novaeangliae (assembly GCF_001272555.1). NCBI lineage: Eukaryota > Metazoa > Arthropoda > Insecta > Hymenoptera > Halictidae > Dufourea > Dufourea novaeangliae. The sequence continues at coordinate 103,015 of NW_015374029.1, read as the reverse complement.
CGTTGGCCAGTCAAGTGAAAGATTAAATCTATTACATGACTTCCGACCAAAGCTAAAATTCCTCCTCCCATTATATCATCGCACAACCAGTCATATCCTATAAAAATGTATGAAATTATATTCAAAATAAATTTCAGATATTCTTTACAAAGATCCTGCACTTAGATATTAACCATTGTGTAATAAACTGCCCATGTGTACTCTAACTTCTACTACAGTCACAAGACCACCTAGGTATCCTTCCTCTAGAACCTGTTTCATATTAACGAATGCTGGCAAGAATCTTAAACTGTGATTGACAATGCTTATTAAGGAAGGATAATACTGCGCAGCCCGTACCATTTTTAGGGCGTCACTTTGGCTTAAACCAGCAGGTTTATCACACACAACATGCTTTCCAATTCCTAAAGCTTTCACTGCAATTTGTGCATGTAAACTAGGGGAACACATGATGAAGATCAAATCAACATCTTTCCTAAGCAGTACATCATCTATTCGACTAGTATGAAATGGAATTTCAAGATCAGCTGCAACCTCTGATACTTCTGCCAGGGTATGTCCCCAGATAGCTTCAATCTTAAACCCTTTTTCCCTTAAGAACGGAATAATGATCCTCACGATACTCCCGGTACCAAACACTCCAATACCTGGCAGTGTCATATTCAGTTCTGTTAAGTTTCTATTCTCTGGTTCTATTGAACTTTTATCTAGGATTTAATTGAAAACACAATTTAAATAATTCAAAGTAATTTCGTGTTTACTTCTATCGGTATTCTCTGCTTATCTTTCGTATACATAACAAACAGAACATTGTCAAAAACTGTGTATATATAGTATTCAAGACAGAACACGCGTTTAATTGAGACGATATGGGCGGTATTACATGTATCTTTATTTCGCCTTGATATTCTATGAAATTCATATTACATTCGCAGTATAAACGCAGCGCGTAGCCAACGCTACCGCGGGAGCTCAGCCGGCAATCTCGTGCTCTGATTGGTCAAATTTTTTCGTTAATCTCTCGTTAACAGAGCCTCGAAAAACTTTTTCGCTAAGGAAAAAATTGTTTCAAATCACCCCTTTCAAGGACTTACACCTATTTTTGGACAACTTGTATACATCACTGATATTTTCTCTCTCCGAACACCGCTCGATAAAGGGGTATTGTAAACGCACTGTTAGTTTTCATTCAGCCCTTTTTTATCATTGATTTTCCGAAAGAGCTCGAAACAAACCGAGCACCAACGATGATTGTAGCCTGCGCTAACCTGTCAGTTTGCCTTGCGCAAAGATGATAGTAGTCTGTCACGTCCGCTCCCTTCAATTAATTATTTAAACATGTAAATATACCGTCGAACCATACGAATCAGTGGTCACAGTGCTATTTTTTATTTTAAGTTTTCTGTACGAGTGCACGTGTCGCAAGTCATTAACTACGTAAAGAAAGAAATATGTCGGAGATTCGTAAGAGAATTATTGAAAATGACAATCAGGTAAATGGACTTCTATTTCGCGACCAGACTTTGTCTTTAATCGACCGCGTGACAATTTTTTGCCCTGCTATTTCTGCATCCCGGTATCGTTAGCCGTAATTAACTGCCAGTTGACCTTTGTCTTTTATGTTATACATATTAAACGAATTGGATGACGACTGTGACAGCTACTAATGCCAAACCATTACGACTACTACCACTGAGCTGTTGATATTATTTTTATGATGTAGCTATAGAAATGTATTTAGCATGTAAACTGTAGCGATTATACATTTACAATATCTCTCAAGCTTTTAAGAATACGAAAAATTTATCCAGATGGAAACTGCATATTTTTTATGAAATCTTTGATGTATAAGTAAACTTTAATTTTTTAGATGAATCACATATTCGAACTATCCATTTAATTATGCTTTGAATAATATATATGAAATCTATTGTTAATTAATAATTTTGTAGATATTTTTATAAATATTGACAATAGTATAATATTATGCAAAACAATAAAATGAAAAATTTAATGTGTTTTTTCATTTTTATTTTAACAAAATCATTAGTGTAGGAAATAAAACAGTTTACTTTCTGTTTGTATAAATTAATGTATGAAAATGTAAATTCACAAAAATATCTGTAACACTGCTTCCGTGTACACCATTGAAATTAAAATGAATGTAAAGTTCCTTTTAAGAAGTTACGTTATAGATAAGTAAAATATTAATAATATTTTTATAAATTAACCTTCATGAATAAAGTTTTACAATAGTCACTTTTAATTTTAATTTAGAAAAGTATATTATTATACCTACATTTATTACACTGATATTGTTAAACAATTTCCATATTACATTATACAGAAGGAAGATGTGGAGTCTGAGGATGATGCAAAATTGGAAGTGGAAGAACTGGGTAAGACATTACCACAAGGAACCGATCATACTCCACACATTTTGGATTCAGCTCTTTCCGGCTTACCCGATCGGTATAATTCTCAAATTAACAATTCCAATTATTTGACAACGATAAGTGTGAATTGCATATGTTAATGTATGCATTAATGTGTGCGTGATTTACATATAAAAGGTTATTAAATTTTGCAGCTGGAAAAATTGGGTGATTAGGAGTATTTTTACATTATTTATGATTGTTGGATTTTGTGGTATCATTTATATTGGACCATTAGCACTGATGGCTACAGTAAGTTACTTTTCTGTGAATTTTCTGATATAATCTTATAAGGTAATACTGTATATTTTTGTTTTGATAGACACTGATCGTACAAGTAAAATGTTTCCAAGAAATTATTAACATTGGATATGCTGTCTATAGAATTCATGGTTTACCATGGTTTAGGTCACTGTCGTGGTATTTCTTAATTACTTCCAATTACTTCTTTTATGGAGAAAATTTAATGGACTATTTTGCTGTAGTGATTAATCGAACAGTGAGTACTGTAACATAATTTTATAACTAATATTATTAACACGATAGATTTTGAATATACACAGAACGAAATTGAAAAGTTTTGTTTCTACTTGAGTAAAAAATAAATAGAGGAAGGTATTTAAATAAAACATAAAGAAACTAGCTGAAACAAAACATATGATAGAGAAGGCAAAACTTTTCAGTCCATTCTGGTATTAATGAATAATTAAATTAGATCATGAAATACATTTTTATGAACATATACACAGTACTGGCATAAAATCAATGGACAAAGCTCCTTTAAGTATTATCTTTATATAGTTTGTATGGCTTCCAGTTCTATTTTGTGAGGCTTCTGTTAGATCTGTACATATGAGATGCTGTTTCTCTTTTATACAATACAAAAGACATTAGTTTTCATATTTTCGTAATACTTCCTATAACAGTCTACTAGTTTTATTATTATACTTTCATAGAAACGAATTACGCATAAAATTGATACATCTTTGTGTGTCATTAATTATAGTTCCTCTGAACTTTGTCTTGATTGAATTTCTAGTAACGTATCTCTAGTTTTCTAAATGTACATACAATGATTAATAACAAATGTTTTTGTCTTTCCAGGAATATTTACGTGTACTTGTTACCTATCATCGTTTCATTTCATTTTGTCTATACATTGTTGGCTTTGTATGGTTTGTACTGTCACTTGTAAAGAAATACTATATGAAACAGTTTTCCTTATTTGCTTGGACGCATGTGGCTCTGCTTATTGTTGTGACGCAAAGTTATCTTATAATTAAGAACATTTTCGAAGGTTTGATATGGTGAGTCTCTCGTCAACATGAAGTAATCTTTCTCACGAATTATTTTATAATTTTTCTTTTTTTCTATTTTTAGGTTTATTGTTCCAGTTAGTATGATAGTGATAAACGATGTGATGGCATACATGTTTGGTTTCTTCTTTGGCAAAACACCATTAATTAAATTGTCACCCAAAAAGACTTGGGAAGGCTTTATCGGTGGTGGTTTTTCAACAGTTGTACTTGGTTTAGTGGTAATGTTCTCATTACATCGAAACAAAAATATTGTCTGCAATTGCATTTTTGTAAATATAAATAAGAAAAAGTACATTTTAGGTATCGTACATCATGTGTCAATACCGCTACTTCGTCTGTCCTATTGAATACAGTGAAGCTTTAGGACGAATGACTATGGACTGTGAACCATCCATTTTGTTTCAACCGCAGGAATACACGTTGCCTAACAGCATGCAACTTGTATGGAAAATGGTAATGCATTTTTTTTTTTTTAAATTAGGAATGTTTACATTTTATGAAAACGTCTATCAAAGGATTTAATTCTATATTTTTCTGTCACAGATTAGCGGAAGGAGTGCTATAACACTGTATCCCTTTTTAGTTCATTCATTATCAATGTCGGTATTTAGTTCTGTAATCGGACCTTTCGGCGGCTTCTTTGCCAGCGGTTTTAAGAGAGCATTCAAAATTAAGGTATTTTTTCTTTTGTACAAAAAATTTCATGATAAATGACAATACTTTTCATTCCCATGTAATTGATATAGGACTTTGGAGATGTTATACCTGGTCATGGAGGAATAATGGATAGATTCGATTGTCAGTATTTAATGGCAACGTTTGTGAACGTCTATATATCTTCATTTATTCAAACTTCATCACCTCAGAAACTTTTGCAGCAGGTAAAGTGTATAATAAAATAATAACTTATTGGAAAAAGCCATTTAGAAGTACAGTTCGAATTACTGTTTACAGCCTTTTATATCGAATTCAGAGTGAAATTGCATTTATTTATAAGCAAGTTTAAATATCTATAAAATGATCTACATAATTTACATACTTTTTGTTGATTTTGTATCTATTTCGACTTCATATGATACAGGTGTACAGCTTAAAACCGGAACAGCAGCTACAGCTATTTCAAACATTAAGGGATTCTCTACAAAACAGGGGTTTGTTGAATGTCTACTAATACTCCACCATTGATTGAAATTATTAATAATAATGATTTATTTATAAGTAAACAGAACTGTTAGGAAAGACAGTGTCCTGTCATTTTTAACATGTAACTGAATATTGTGTGCAATGTATGTTTATACAGACTGCATTAACGATATCAATCGCAACTTCATATTAAATTATGATGGCTTATTTTACAACTAGCAGATTAAGAAACATGCCATGCAACATTTGCAGTTTCTTTGCATTCCGCAACAAACAATCCATTTTTTATCGAGGAAAAATCTTTATTAAACTGTGATGATGATAGAAATTCGATGAAGAATTTCTTTTGTGTCGATTAAACCAAAGAATGTTGAAAACACTGTGTGTTATAGAAAAACTTCCAATTTCTTACAGATATCTGAAATACATGTTTTCTTGCTTTATACATCACAACATAATAGTAAACTCATCGATGAAAATAAACTTTCTATAAGTATTGGTCCATAACCAGATGTATCTACTTAAATCAGATCTCAATGTATTTTTAAATCCTAATTGTGCATTTAAGATTCATAGTATTAGAAATGAATCTCGCATACAGTCCATGTATTTCTGCATAGAATTTTAAACACAGCATAACACTAAATAGTTTTATTACTAGGTTTATTTGCGAAATCAGTATATCTCCATATTTTTTGATAGAATATTATTGATTGTACCACATTAATGGGAAAAGTGTTTCTTTAGCTTACCTCTGTAATCTACACATTATGTATGTGTAATTAATGTGTATAAATTAATGTTAACAACAGAAATCAACAAAGTGATTTTTATCACATGTTTTTTATTGTCAGTGTCATGTTAATGTTCGTGTGTCTTTATGGTACTAACTTCGAGATTAATAGTTTTGGGACAACATTTTCTTTGGAAATATATTTTAAATATAACAACATATGTAGTACTCCTGTAAATACTAATAAATAATAGTATCCGTGTTTATTAACAATTGTGGTACGTATGAATTTATCAAATGTATATTTACTGAACATGACACTGACCATTGCTTACATTTTAATTCTAACTCTCAAGTTTATAATAAAATTAAGATGAAAGAAAGTATATATACTTCCATATATTTTTTATTTTATTAGATACAAAACTAAAGAAAATAATTAAATGGAAATGTAACTGTTTTTCACAGTAACTATTTTTTTACTGTAATATTCTGAATTTTTTCACTTAGCGCATTACGATTACTTTCCATATTGTAGACTAGTAAACGAAAGAGTAAAACAGTTTTTAGATTTACCAGAAGAATGGAAAATTTTACTAGAATTATAAGTATTCAGAGATATGGTAAAGTATTGTGTTCCAAGTTATTCCACATCCTATTTGAAATTGTGCCAATTGTTTGTAGGAATAAGCAGATCTTTAAATGAATGTTATACAATTGTAGACAAGAAAATGTCAGCATGGCACAAATAGTAATATTTTTGTGTGATTACATTACATTTCCAATTGAAATTTTATATATGTTTTGAACAACGCTAAATCGTGTATGCTTTGTAAGCAAATTACACAATGTACCTAATTCCAAATTGAATATTTGTACTTTCCTTTATCACCTCATGCTTATACATTAAGGAAAGTTTCAATGTTGAAAATACAATGTTAAACATATATGTATGTGTATACAAAACGAGAGTGAACAGTAGTAGGTAAATAGATAAATGTAAGTATATTTATTTAATAGAAAGCATAATAAAATACACATGTATAGATGGAAGATTTATGATATAGCAGATATGTTATTACAACTATAGATTCTTAAATACAGGTGACTTAAATGTAAATATAATAATATATTTATGTAGTAGTGAAAAGAAATAAAGACAATTCTTGTAAATGTTATTCTCTGTGTTTCCATTTTTTACCCCGTCGAATGTAATATAATTTATTTTATTGAAAAATTTAGTTAAAAAAAAAACTATTAGAACTATTCTTCATAGGAGTTAACATTATACATGAAATAAAAAGCAAGATCAAACGAGACAAACAAGAGAAAACAAGTCGGCTCATAATTATTGTATATATAGATATATCTATGTACACTTATTGAAGCGTCATTGTATCATTGACGTAGCAGCGATCATCTTTATACATACATATGTATATCTATACACATTCATATGAATTTTTAAACATTTGAAACTTGTATATCTCATCGACAAGAAACTTACTTCATCATCTAAGTGTAATTTTAACCGTTTCAGAGCTGAATTATATAGAAGTTTATTTACATCCGAAATAAAAGTTTTTCATTTATTGAAATGTATTGAATATAAGCTTCAACGAGTAAACTACATTTCATAATTGCTTTCTTGAAATATAGGAGATAACAATAAGAAAATTATTGTTATTTCAAAAGTAATCAGAAATGTTATCAGTTCCGTTGCATCCGTCCAATGTTCGCGCTTAAAATAGTTATGTAGGATATCTCATTCGAGGAACTTGAATCGTATAACCAAAATATCGTTCTGTCGAAATGAAAGCTTGAGTTTTAGTATTTTTTTTATTTGATGTCACAGTGAAAACTTTTTCTAGTTTAAAACCTATATACATGTGACATATAAATGTAAAATATTGTTAAATTCACGGCTACCGCTTTCCTTCGGATATCATGCACATATATGTATATAAGTATATGTATAGTTGCTACGAACATTCGTTGGTAATTCTGTAATCTGTTATTTGATTGTATCCAATTGTGACTGCGTTCACTCTCTATTAATACTTTGCAGTCGACAGTGCTACTACACAATAATGACATAAATATATGTACATATACAAACACCGAGTTAAGGTTTCGAATTTGGTGGTATTTCACAAAAAATTCATTTGACATGTCCACTGATCATCACGGTGGTAAGGGTTATACGCCTTTACCGCAAAGCATAAGTAACACTGATACCGAAGATGAAGAAGATTGTTTGGCCCATCAAAACGAAGCTCCTAAAGACCATACTAGCGATGCACTAGCGGTAAGTTGAAATTGGAAGAAATCCTATTTTCACAACGATATCCAATGTTACAATTCTAAATGAAATCAGACATGTATCATGAATAAAAAAAATTGTAGGAATCGAGAATAGTTCACGAAAATGGAGTATATTATCCCTTGGATGAAACAAAAAATGCAGCTAATCGCATGAAAAACGGACAAAACATGCTTAAATATTATAGAGACGATATACCAATAATGGTAATTGAAGGGAACGATCAAAATGATTTATGGAAACCACGTGATATGTCTCTTCTTCGACGTTTCTGCTTGGTTATATCGATATTATTATGTATTGTAACAATAGTTGTATTTTTGTATGTTTTACCATGCGATAACTCTATGGTATGTCCAACCATTGCTGAACCTCAGTCATCCATATCATGGGATAAAACTTTGCAAGGAGTAGGTAAGTCTAACAATATTTAATGCGTATAATTCTTCGATTTAATTGTACTATAAGGAAAGCTTGTTTAAAAAAATGTATACATACGTTTGTTAAATATTTTTAGAATTACACGGGCCTATCACTATTATTCGACAAAAACCATCGAATCTTATATTCCTTGTTCGTGGACAAAAATACAGGGGAAATGATTCAAATGAAGATCCAGGACAAATATCAGCAGACGGAGGAGGAGTTATGTCAATGCAAGGAAACAGTGGTTTACCATTATGGCTGGTTTCATTGCAAAGACCACCTACTGAAATAGACTGCATTTCAGTTGATACTGACCGATCTGGAAAACCAGACTGCATAGTTGCTGGTGATCAAGGTCTTTTAGCTAGTATTGAACCTATTGCAGGCACTATACATTGGAGCTCGAAAATTCATACGTTTGAGAAACTACCTGTAATTTTGCCAGATATTGATTCGGATAGAGTTGCAGATTTTTTGAGTGTAGAAGTAGCAATAAAGAATATGCCTAATCTTGTTCTTTTATCTGGAGGGACTGGTCATCTCTTAGGAAGATATTCACCTGGAAACTGTTCATCGATCAATATATATAATCTTGTCTCTAATCATACTATATCTTATATCTGCACCGACAGTAACAGAAAAAGTAAATATTAATATATTTAAAGAAATTTGTATAAAAAAATAATTTTAGAAAGCTAAACTTCTTCCATATTAAACTATATTACTTCTTTGCAGGTGTTGTTAGCACAATGACTTTTGTTGGATTACTTCATGCTATGAAGTTACCAGAGTCATACATGAAGACTGCAACAAAATCCGTAACATTCCGGCTGTTTGAAACTTTAAAATTTGATAATGATAAACTCAGTTGGAAGCCTACACCGTATCATTATTTATCTATAGAAAATGAAGGTTCGTGTCCTGGAGAATTTTGCAGAGCTAGTGTAAATCTGACATTGCAAAAATTTGGGAACCAACCAGTAACCATATGGGATCATGTTAGCCCAAATTCGTTTGTATCGAAACCAGCTTTCTTAGTTATGTCTAAGAATCCTTACACTTCTGGATTCGCCATTAAATTTTGGCAGTGGGTTGACACAATGTCTGAGCATACAACGAAAGTAAAAGAAATTAAAGAGAGAAGACTAATAGAAAGTGTACTAATAGTTTTTGTAAATTATACAGAGGTGCAAGTCATGAATACAAGTCAGAGTGATATTACTCAATTGTGTCACGGTTCAGACTGTCAACCCAATTTGAATTCGCGTGCTCGTTTTAGTTCAATCAAAATTGATTATATCAGTGACGATGGATTTCCAGAATTAATAACTTACTGGTCATCATACGATATAGAATCACCAAAAGTACTAACGTCTAAGGTGCAAGTTGTAAAATTAGATTCAATCGTGACTAACTTCACGCGCTTAAATGCCTAATGTCTTTTTACGTTTCATTAACAGCTACTCTTGTTTCTACATACATTACTTGTCCAGCTTCACCGCTCGAAACTGTGTATAATAAACAACAACGAAAGGAAACGAAAACGTGTGCTCGTTTCATGAATATATTTATGTGAAGTTATTAACGGTGGCTGGTCATAAATCTATTAGAACTAGTCAACACATTAAAAATAGTAAAACAATAGTTTTCATAGTTGCCTAATTGATTTTAAAAATAATTTTCATAATAAGCAGCCATTGTTAACGTCTACATATTTTAAATGAACTCTCAATGGTGCCTTGCAAAAGCTATATAGAAGACTCATGAGCATATGTATAAAATTTAACTTTGCAAAACTACTGACATGTTATTAAGGAACATGTTATAAATTACATATGTTTAACAAAGTTCTGAAAGAGATAGCAAAGTTCCTTTTCTAATATTACTTAACAGTGAGTGTGAGATTTTTTCATGTAAATCTACCGTTCACTTCGAATGAATTGTTTCCTACATAAAATAGAGCTTATTGCACACTAATGCTAGTGCAGTATCGTAGAATCTTGGTAGTGTATGAAAATCTAATTCTAGTCAAACTTGTATTACTTTTTCTTTTCATTGGAGATTATATATTTATATATTATTGTAAGTTAATCATTTACCATTCCAGACTGCAATATTATTTGTCTGTTTTCTTTCTTGTAAAACTTCTCATTTGTAAATGAAAGTATACTAACTTCAAAATAAACGGTACTAACTGTATATGACCCTACGTATGATATTTTATTATAAAAATTACATTTTGATAAATGTTCAATTGTATAGTCTTTTTTCTTGCAATAAAAGAATCTTAATGAAAATAATCGTAATCATTATGAAAATACCATCTGTAAATTAAAAAGTTCGTAACACACGGCAATGGAGGTTAATTTTACAAGCTGTGCAAAAACTTTATTTAAAACTCAATAAAATGATTTGAAATATTTTGCATTCGAATAAAGAAACGAGGAAAACAACGATAAATTTTGAATTCATTTCTACAGAATAGTAGTGGGGATGATTGACCATGGATGACAGAGCAAATCAGTGTGGGTCACACACTCGTACTGCCCACAGTGTATCTAGTCCTATTTTCAGTAACGGGTGTTCTATACAGTGCGTGTGAATCCTACTGATCATTTGTACCAGCTGTTGATCCATATAACTGATATATCAAAGCTGTGTTAACTCTATGTGAAAGAAACAATAAAAGGAAATAAAAATCTAACCTTAATCGTGTAAGAGAAAATCACTCGACATGCGGCTACGTAACGTATGTCCGAGGTACGAATAGACGTATGTGCGATAACATTTGTACTGGTTATACGATGGCTACGGGAAAGCGAAGAAGTGTGCATACGACGCTTGGAAATTCCACGATGTTTGGTTCAACGGCAAGTAATGTAAGGTCAAGTCGTTTAAACTTCCGTCCAAATTCAACTCAAGAGGACAGAGGCGGAACACGACCGACCGCTGCTCCGAGCTCCATAGGACTTATCCTCGTAACGATGTTTTTACATGTTTGCAAGAAATCATTACTATTCGATACAAGACTCAAGGTTGCTATATATTGCGGAGCGATATTCGTAGTATCGCTCATAGCAGACTTTATGACAATGCCAAGAACGTATTTCTCGCGTTCAGATAACGCGCTTAACCAATACTTCGTGAAGTGGGGATGGGGATGGCTGCTGTCCGTAACCGTTCCATGGGTTGCATTGACTGCGCACACACTTGGCTGCGGCCGTAGATCTGTTTTATTGAAACACCTTGCCAGACTGGGTTTAGCAACAATTGCATGGTTAATGTGGATCAGACTGTTTAATTACATCGAGACGACTTACGGCCGATGCCTTAACACAAGAGACATTCAACTGCAAACGAAAACGAAATGCCTTCAGTCCGGTAGATTTTGGAGTGGTCTCGATATATCCGGACACACGTTCATTCTGATATACTCGAGCTTAATTCTGGCAGAAGAAGGCTCGTCGTTAGTCGGATGGGAGGGTATAAAAGATCTGGTTATGCGGGAAGAGCACTCGCGAATCACTCCAAACGATCCCAGCAGCGGACCACTTCGGAATCTATCGAACTCTGATTTGGAAATCTTGAAGAAGGCGCATAAAGCGCTCACGCCTTATCTCAGGGGACTTTTCGTCGCGATGACGTTACAGCAATTACTTTGGGATGTTATGCTGGTGTCTACGATGCTGTATTATCACATTATGATAGAAAAATTCATCGGCGGTGTAGTCGCCGTTTTAACGTGGTACGTTACGTACCAGTGGTGGTATAAGTCGTCGAAGGCTTCGTTACCCCCGCCTGGTGATGGTTTATTTAAATATAACGAGGTGAAGGTTTACGATAACAACACCTCGACCAGGTCGAGACGCAGCACTTTGAATGGTACAAATAGATTTATGGGATTTCCTATTCGCATGAACCAAGATAATGCCGATACGAGCAGTATCAACAGACAATCGGATTCTGATGTAACAAGTTCTAGAATATGAAAATTGTCAAAGACTCTGAGCTTCTTTTCTTTATTGGTTGGATTGGTCAAAGTTTCTGATATTTTTAAGTGGCTTCCTTATACACATATTACATGCAAATGTAAGGTGTACCGAACGTAAAACGTTTCCCCAAATCTACAATAGCATTATTTTTTAATTGTACGATGTTTCAGAAGGCGTAACTTATTAAAAAGAACGCTAACAGGTTTTGGGGAACGGATTTTTCTTAAGTCTCGGTGTACTGATTCATACCAGATACGTATTTGAAATTCTCCATAAATTATACGCGGTGTTGGTGATATTTTGCATAAATGAGAAAATTACTACTTTTTCAAGATAAAAATTTAAATTACGTAAGTATCGCAAACAATTGCACCTATGTAGATTTCTATACAGTATATTTAAACGACATACGTGTTCTTTTTCTACCTCTGTATGGATTGTTTAACCAATCAGATTATAGTTATATAGTACAATTATTGTTATGGATACATCTTGTATGTCCTTGTTTTGTAATTTGTATTTAATAAACTTTATTGTTAACAAAGTGTTTGTCCCATAAGTTGATAAGGTGCTTGTAATACGAATTTAATATAATCTGTTGTGGAAAGTACAAAATACATTGTCACATCTGTGTCTCCTTTTCTTACGAATTTATCAGATTTTATGTACTCTACTGCTGTTGCATGTAGGATTAATTTACTAGCCTATAAAAGTTGTATAAAAGAATACATTTTCCTTAATAGTCTTTTGCGTCGCTACGTTCGTCCAACAAATTTCTTTATTTTAATATGACAACTACTATTCTAGGAATAGTATAAAATCCGACAGTTAGTAGTTACTCGTTTTTTAATGCTTTGTGATGAAAGCGTTAAGATTTTAACTTTTTATGTTCCACACATATAACGTCGTAAAAAGCAGCAATATAAGATACGTACATTTTATTGTGTATTTATGTTTAGTTATATTGAATTTATGTCCTTCCCTTAATCTGACAACGAATGAACTATTTCATTACGGATCATTCTGATTTTAATATCTGTGAATACTTTTACTTTGCACGAATGATCAGATTTTTTTCAACTACTATTCTAAAAAATGTATACTTAATTTGTTAACAAAATAAAAAAAAAGAAGAAATTATAGATTATTTGTACAGGCGCGACATCTTATTGTCGTTCAATATCACCAAACTTGCTTGCATATCGTGCTTAGAAAATGTTAGATTTGTGATGATCATACATAGTTTGCGTATTTCAACAAAACCGTCGTCGTTCATACATAAATAAATTACACGTTCGTTTATATTTACGTGTGTTTGGCATTTTTCACGACGTAGTCCAGTAGTTTATTTTCTTTTTCTTTTTTTTTTTCGTTCTATCTCTACAGATCGTTGTAATTAATCGATCCTTAAAAAAAAACCTTCAATGCTCGACGTTTTCACATGTACATGTAGAATATCTTATATGTGAAAATACACATATGGGTATCAACTTCCAGCGATGAAGAAACTGTACAATATGACAGGCTTGTTCAACATTGTATCTGTTTACATATTACTAACAAGAAAAAAAATTAAGAGATATAACGTTGATATCGCGGTTCGAACAATCTGTGTAATTGGAAACGCATCCGTTTCCAATATGATCTTTTGTCAGCGTATCACGGCATTACGTTTACAGCGGCTAATTAATTACACGATACATCTACGAAATATTTACGCGTGTAGGTACGTATTTACCTTCGAGGCGACAAGCCGCGTTATTAGACCTTTGATCTCTTACGAGCGATTGCGTCTTCCACCGCTTTAAGTTGCTTCAACAATTCTTCTCGCCTTGAACTCGCTTTCTTGGCTGCTTTCGCCGCAGCGGCAGCGACGCTCGCTTTACTGTCGATCAAAGGCGGCGATTCTAACGGTCTCTTCTTTCCGGCCATCATACCGGACCGATCGATTTTTTTTACAGCCGTGGCATTGCTAGTCGGCTTCAATGTGAGCTTGATCTGTTGCTTGGTGCCGCTCAGTTTTAAAGCGTCGATACCCTTCGAATCTTTCCGTGTTATCGGCGGAGTCGAACCTTTTCTACGACGGGTCTCGCTGGAAGAGGACGAGTAACTCGATTCGCTGGAATCACTGCTACTACCGCTGCTCTCCGACCCTGAACTGCTGTGCGAAGATCTAGACAAAAAGAAATGTTTGCTACGTACTCAAACGGCCCGAAAGCACTACACGTTCATCGAATAACTGTTGCGTGCTGTAAATACAATGGACTCTAACTATACTGCCATGGTCAGGGCTGTAGGGGAGTAAAATGGCAATGAGTTCAGAGCCCCCTGCGTGTTAAGTTCTGTCGTCATAGCCCCGGTCTTAGCGCCTGCGCAAATCTGTGTGCTCGAAAGTACTAGTGAAAGAGGAAGTGCTTCTGTCTATGCAATATGTCTAGTGGCAATATAGTTAGAGTCTGTATCTCATTGTACTGATAATGTGTATGTTCTGTGCATTGTTTATCAATTTTTTTTTTACCTGGATCTTGATCGACTTTTGATAACTTTTGCTACAGCTGCCGCTGCTATGGCCGCTTTGTCCCTCGTCTTCTCGTGGTGTCGTTGATGAGAGGAAAGCGGGCTCGGCGCAGGAGGGTTGAGTCCTGCACGCCGGTGCAACGTTCCGGTTGTGGGCGAAATGGAACCTTTGGGTGGACGAGGAGAAGGGGCAGGTGGGTTCATTAGCATCGCACCGCGCTGTGGCGCAGCAGCTGCGACAGTTGAAGGGTTTGTGGGTGGCGACGACACGACTGCTTTCCCTTTGCCAGCACCACGGGTTCTAGAGGGAGGGGATGGTGAACGGGACCTGGATAGGGAGTCGTAAGAACTGTAGCTAGAACGGCTCGAGCTACGGCTAGAACTAAAAAGAGCATACAGTACACTTGTATGTCTTTTGTAGACACGAAATATTAAAAAAAAAAAAAAAAAAAAAAAAAAAATTTTAATCGGATTGTACAAGTTATACAATATTTCCAAATGAATCGTATTATTATTTATCACTTATAAATTAAAGGGGTCAGTGCAATAGTGGGTCATACAACAGAACAAATAGCGTGAGGAATGTAAACCTTAAAGCTTAAGATTCTCTAACTGTTATTGTTTTAGAATCAAGAAACAGAAAACCATAAAAGACAATGTTAATTTATGTATGGAACAGACCACTTGTCACAATATACAGTGCAGCAATTAATATCTATTCACTTTTCTCAAATGTTGGAAAGCCCGCTGCTATTGGACTCCCCTACGATTCATGGTTGTAACTTGAATTCGACACTAAAATTTTTATATAACCACCAGTGCTAATAACAACACGATCTGGTGGTAATAGAGAACGCTGCTGTTGCCAGAGAATTTGTATCTATGAAAAATTAAATGAGGGATCCAGTGCAATTAAAAACTGAGATTTTTATTCATCCTGGCACCTCTTGAATGTCTAGTTACTTTCCCTTAATTTATAACTACGTGGCAAAATTTCTGCTTGTACTATGATTGTATATATGTACTATGGTGTATACTACTTTTCGTAATAGCCTTAATATCTCACAACGATACTATTGTGACAGCTCCCTCTTGTACTGGAGCCCTCAAATGATCGTACTATAAATATTACCTTGACGACGAGTATGAAGAACCTGAGGAGTACGATTGCCTTCGTGAACGTCGGGACGATGTATTTCGTCGTACAGCACTGGGCGACTTTCGCCGCATCCAAGGATCTGCCCATTCATCTCCTCTACCCCTTTCTACCGGTGGTGGTTCTTCTTCCCGCCATGGTTTTGTCGGTGGAATACGCTCCACTATAACTTCCCTTGATGGACGCTTATGTTTCTTTTCGTATTTCTCATAATACTCTCGTTCCCTATCACGTTCACGTTCCCTTTCTCGTTCACGATCTCGTGTGTGTGGCGGTGGAGAAACAGAATGGGGTGTTCCACGAGGTACTGCATGGTAATCGATACGTTCTCGATACTCAGCGACGCGAGAATCTGCTTTATAATGTACTCTCCTATGGAAAAAATGAACGAATATTGTGTTTTTAGAAGGAAATGATTAAGAATAGGAAACAAATGTGTTTAGAAGCTGTTTTACAGTCGTCGAGTATTACCTGTAATACTCTGGTGGAGGTGCTGCCGGCGGTGCATAGTAAGGATCGGGCTCTTCGACATATCGTTCAGGTGTAATTCTTGGCGGTGGTACTCTTCGAGGAGCCTCCCGAGGCGGCCACCTTTCAACAGGTGGTTCTGGGCTAGCAGCTCTTACATAATAACCTGCTTCTCTGTCCAATTCATCTTGTCCTAAGCTTAAGTTCATTTTCTTCTCTTCGAAGTCCATGTCCGATTCTTTACGCTTGTTCGCTTTGCGCATCATCTATACGAAGATATAAGTAAACATTAATTATAATGCTGCGGTTTAATATTTGTGATTATGTGTAATAACTTTGTGGGGACACAAACTGACTTCTTTAGCGTGTCGCAATCCACGTTCCCATGCAGATTCGGTAGGAAGCTCTTCTATTTTTGGCGTATGTGACGGTGCACCGTAACCAGGCAATGGTCGCACCATATTTGGCCTATCGATATGTGGTCTGAACTCATGCTGAGTGGTTGCATGTGGCGGATATGCCATTGGTCTCACCATATCGAACATGGTGTAATTACCCTTGTCTGTTACACCTGGATGTAAAAATCGACAACTAACGCCCCATGTACATTGACCGCGGTTATAAAACCGGCAAACGGGCCTTGGTTCTGTTTCTTCTGGGCGAGCATCATCGCCATCGCTCAGCTCGCCTTCTTCTAATTCAGACTCCGCTTTCTCTCCATCTTCTTCCCCTTCTTCCTTGTCATTTCCATCACCTCCATCTTTTAACCTGATCTTATCCTTATCTCTGTCCCTATCTTTGCCATCCTTCTCGTCTTTGTTTTCTTTCAGAATTGGTCCATCCGTTTCTCCTGAGAATAGTATATTTAATTATTTTTATATCAAATGTAAATTGTATCAATTGTTTTCAAACTTTATGTAAAATTACTCTTTACTTTAAACATTTGTAAAATATTTACCGTCATCGCGTTCATCCTTCCACTGACCGTCCGCTTCAAAGTCCAACTGTTCGCTTTCCTCTGTTAATCCAACCTGTGCATTTTTATCTTCTTTCTCTACTTTATCGTCGTTGCTTCCTATACGCCTCTCTTCGTTATGCTTATTTTCTTGAAGTTCTGACTCACGTTCACCATTGCCATCGACTCCATCCATACTCTCTAGATCAGAAACATCTGATAAATCTTCACCATGTGTAATTGGTGCAGGCTTCGACTTAGCTATCGACTCGGGTTCGTCCTCAATATCTCCGTCCGAAATTTGTTCTCCATCCAATTCATTAAACGAACCACTCTTCGTTGGTGGGGAATGAGGTGGTGAATGTTTGTCTGACTCTTGATCATCCATAGGAGATGCTGGACCTGACTTTGGAGAACTTCTTCCAGACATTAATGACTTCGGTGAACTATGTCCAGACCTTGGAGATTTTGGTGAACTTTGCCTTGATTCACTATTTTTATAAGAATACGATTTAGGAGAATTATCGCCAGACCTTTGTGCATCAATATCCAGGTCAAACTGTTTGGCTTCTGTGTCTTCGAGATGCAAAGATTTAGAGTCATTAGGAGTGGATGGGCATGATCTTTCATCTGGTATAGGTGAATGAGACATGCTACGATCGCTTCTAGGTGAATCCAAAGAATTGTTTCTTGAACGATACGACTTCGGTGTGTTAGGTGGTGATTTTGACAAACTGCGTATAGATCTGGGAGAACATTCTTCGCTAGGAGATGCTAACCCAGATCTTTGAGACTTAGGCGATATTGGTGTATATCCTGGTGATTTTGAATCCCTTTCAGATATTATAGATGCTGGGGACTTTCCTCTTGAAGAAATAGAACTTCCTCTAGACTTGCGATCCGACACAGATGAGTGATGCGAGTATGTCGGCGATGCGACATTGTCAACAGACGTGACTGGATTTCTTCTTCCATCATAACCGTCTGAGGAGGAACTTTCTGAACCAGAGTCTGACATGATGAATTATTCTAGCCTGTAAACAAGTGATAACCTTACAATACTTGTAATAAAATTTAATGCAAGACCGGGACCATCGTTAAAACAATTCATTATTTCCTCTTACTTGAGAAGTGAATTTTTATTAGCCGTACCGACCGAATGTAGCACTGTAAAATCTGCATCAGTAGCAGCGCAGGGCTTACCTGTATCAATAAGAGCCTGTGCAGTACTCGCTCTTGAAGGCACAACGCGCGCGATCCATACCGTGTCGAACATACTTTTTATGTCACGTCGATAACTTTTTCGTTACTAGCAACTTTTATACTTTATACTTAAACTGAACTTTTTTTCACATATACAATAAATACTGTTAGTTTTTCAGGATTTCTTGCCCGGAACTTTTTTGTTTACGTTTTAAACTTTTTCAACTCGAACACAACACAAACTAAGAAATACCGGTAAACTGCAAACCGTTTTGTACTGCACTAGAAACTATAACGAACGGACTTTCAACCTGTAAGAATATCTTTTGGGCATATGGAAAGACAAAGAAAAAGGAAGAGAGGAAAAATTTAGGAAATAATAAACTGAAGTACTGTTCTCGTCAGCGAATATAACAAGATTGTACAACACTAATATTAATCATACATTTATCATGAGTACTAAAGAAGCAATGGAGATAAAAAGATTAATAATAATTTGTTACTATAGCAAAATAATGAAAATACAATTTTACATTAATATACATACAGTAAGTAAAAGCTGTATTATTACAACTAGGAAAGGTAATAGAAACATTCAATATTTAAAAACATTAGACTTTACATTACTAATTTAACATATCTAGTACTTGTCATGTATATATCAAACAAACTGCAATAATAATGTCTGACAAATCAGTATTAATCATGAAAAATACTATTAAATTGGTAATCAATGTATGCTTTATTCAAATGCGCCTGTTTTTATCGATTCTGCGTCTAAACAATTTCATATTCTTGCAACTCAAAGGATAAATAATTAAATTAAGAATATAACCTTACATAAATGTAATAATCTGAAAATATCAAAATCGCTTTCAAATAATTAGTTTTGAATCATACTTTAGATAAGATTTCATAGATCATGAATGGTATAGCTGGGTGGTATAGCTGGGCAATACACCTGTGTTGAAATCAGTGCATACTGAGACAAGAGGTAGAAGAATAGGAGGCCCAATGATTGTTCTCTCTCTCTCTCTCTCTCTCTCTCTCTTTCTATCTATTCATGTATGTATCTCTCTTTAGTTATGAAATAAAAGCTCAACAAGGGGTTTTACGATTAGCTGTGTGTAGTAAACAACAGTTCAAATCATTATTTATAGGTAAGCACATGTGTACCTGGAGATAACAACATAATGAGATAATAAACCATCAACTGTAATATTATGCAATGATTCATTATGTATTTGCAATATTATATGTAGATACAAATAATATACCTCCAATTACTTCAATTGCAAACTATGCCTTGCTAAAAAGTCCTAGGGCCCGGAACCAACTTTAATACTTTAAAAATTTTCAGAATTAATCTACAAAGAAATTATAATATATGAATGTTTTGCACAGCATTAAGTGAGGCATGAGTTCCCTATTTTGATAATGTTCTTCGTTTACTACTAAATCCATATATTCTTTATAGTTCTATTGGACTCACTACCTCTTCATATTATCACCTCCAAGTATATTTCACATGAAATGAGCATTATATCAATGGAACAGTATTTGCTCAACTGATTGCCAAAAATTTTATTACAATTGTCTTTGCTTCTCCACCTAGTCCTCTTGTCTCCTTCTTTGGCCATCAGCTGTGCTCAGTCAAACTATACTATATTTTCTTAATAAATAATTTCTGAATTCGTCAAGAAGTAAAAAAATATCGTTGTTTTCTTCGAACACAAATTTCTAATTGTATCGAGAAGTCATTACTACGGAACCCTAATGCACTTTAATCTTTACATTGAGTCCAAGTTTATTCAAGTATTCTCATGGGTGTATTGAGGTTAACACTGTATTGATTTTAGACATTATTGCAAATCAACCTGTAAAATTCCAAACGAACGATTTCACGGAATTTCGTGCACCGTTCTCGAAAAAGGTACAAAATATTTCGTGAATCTGCTAAGAACGTGTTGTAGGATTCTTACCTTGGTTGCGCGTACGCCTGTAGGCCTTTGGAGATTTTAAGGCTCCGAGGCTTTAGGCCGACGGCGTCACCCAGATAAAACGATTAGACTTTTCGGATGCGTCTCCGTTTTATCGTTTGTCTGATTAATTCTATCCCAAGACGAAACGTTGTTAATTCCGAAATTAATTGATCGCCGTGGAATCAGTCTTAAAGAGGACAAAGCACAAACGAAAAATTCATGGAACGCAGGAATCGAAAGTCCTTCATTACTGCAAACCATGAACCACCGTCATAGTAGACACGGTAGACTCCAATAGACATTCTGTTCCGAAACTGCACGTACCCTTTGTTTTTTCCTCTGTAAAGATAGCTGGACAATTATGACTTTTTAACGTTTCGTTATACTCAATCGATTGGTGGTCGATTGGTGGTTATTGGTGGCCTAATTACAACATTTGGTGGTACTTAATTTCTAGAAAAAATGAAAAAAACGATGTGGTCATCTGACATTTCAGGATACAGGTGTACCAACGCACGTTTAAAGTTGATAAAACAGATATTTCTGGATTGATTGTCTTTTCGGATGAATCGATCGATGTAGAAAGGTGTGCTAATGATTGGTAACCTAATTGAAACATTTGGTAGCCAGTAATTAAAGCAGAATATATAAAAATTCGTACCTCTGCAGTACGGCAAGCATCGAAACCTGGGATAGGTTGAGAAGTGAATACAGCAATATTGAAATACATTTTGGTGAATAAAACTTATATTTCTTAACCGATTTTGCTCTACGAGGGCTTAGTCGAAGCAGAAACGCCTTCTCCTAATTGGTGGCCCAATTAGAATATTTGGTGGTTAAGCGTCCTTTTGTAATCGGCGTCAAACTTATGAAACCTTTATGAAGCTTTGAAGACGGCGCAAGATGGCGCCCCCCGTTTACAGTTTCCCGCGCGTTTTGCAAAAATTCTGGATTAGTTTCAATTTCCGCTACCAGATGGCTACCATAATTTTAGTAAAATCACGATTTTGCAGTTTTCCCGCGCTATTTCAAATTAAAAATTTAGCAAATTTTAACTTTAAATTTACCGTTATTGCAATTTGACCTAAATTTAACAATTATTATTTATTTGTTTATGGTTAATATGGGCTAGTTAGTGAAAGGTATAATATATTGTAATAGTATTTCCATAAATTGAACAATAATTGCCTTAAGTACTACTTATGTACATGATTTCACAATATATTTATAATAATATTTGTATATGTAGATTCAGTAAAAGTACGCTCAGATGTTATTCATGCTTACAAAATATTGTACTTTATCCGTCGCAAATAATTTCTTCTTCTGTAACTTGCAAATCTTCCGTTCGATCTTCAAAGCTTCATAAAGGTTTCATAAGTTTGTCGCCGAAATTTTCATTCCCGCTGGCATACTGAGGAGTGCAGTAATGGAACAACCGTAGGGGACATCCATGGCAACCAGTAAACAAGAATATATCAAAACATTTTCGAAAAGGTTAAAAGTATTAATTTGTTTAATGGCTGCAGCTCGTTGCATTTGTGGCGAGGAGCCAAAAAAAATTCGACGATAAATTCGATGCGTATTGTTCACAAGTAAGTGAATTAAACATTTATAGAACTGAAGATACGAATCTAAAAACTTCATGGTTTTGCTACATACTTATACACTACACTCTATAGATTAAAAGTCATTCTACATTTTTCCCCTCCAGTTAATGCGCAGGCGCTCCCCACTTAGGTATATTAGAAAGAGATGCCAACTCGTCCGAAAACTATCTACTTTTTTCTAAAGTTGATACCAGTTTGGACACTTGGGACGTCCGTTTCAGACTGACGCGTAGTCTATATTGGTCTATATTTCTATGACTATGGCATGAAGCTAATAGTTACAGCTACACAACCTCCGTAACAAAGGACTTTATTTACAAATTCTAGTAGTAACTCAAGAAAGAGTAAGGGAATCTAGTTATATTCCCCTCAAATGATAGATTTTATCACCATGGATGAATTCCTTTCTACCGAAAAAAATATGCTCATACTACTACACATACGGAAAGCACCCAAATGTATTTCGATTTGCAACTATTTAAATATGTAGTAACAATTTAATGGTAGCACGTATTCCATTGTTAGAAAGTCAAAACACTTATAGCGGTTTCCGTGCACTTGTATTAATTTAAACATATTATCTTTAATGATTGATCCAATAAATATAACAAATTTGAAGTATAACAGAATAATAAGGAATATAGTTAATATTAAATAAGTTTGAATTGAAGCACAAATCTTTCTACGTTTGTTATACGCGATGCGTATATATAATATTAATATACATTTACATACACAGTACATATTAGTAGCATGTTGCAGAAATTAATTTTTCATGTAACACATGCACACACATTGATTTGTTAGTCTTAATAGAGAAGAGAACGGTAACATTTTACAATACATTAACATTGGTGAACAATAAAACGAAATTGTAAAATTATTATTTTTGTGCTTCACTCCATAGTCATATAATGGTAAAAAGAAACATGAATCCGCAGAAAATGGAAGAGAGTGTATAAGCAGCATATGTATATTTTTGGAAAATGATGCATTTCAACAAATATAAATTACTATTTTTATCCTAACAAAACCAAATAAGTCTATTACTAATAAAAATTATTTACCGCAATATTTTCTGACAATATATATTAATTATGAAAATTATATATAAAATCCATAACAAGTAATGCAATTTTATATGTTTATCATATAACAAATAACTTCAAAGTTACATCAAAATATTATATCTTTATTATTCATATAAACGGTATACAATATGTTACAAGCATATATACATATACATAAATGTATGTGAGTGTATGTATATATATATACATACATATATAATATATATGTTCGTGTAAATTATATTTTTAAAGCTAGGTACATAGATGTTTGTGCAGTAAAATTCGAAACACTTTCCCTTGATATTCTTTTTTTCAAAAACTTCCCGTATTCGGACGCTGGCCATGAAGCCTCACTATAGTTATGTACCATTAACCACACTTAGAAAATGTAGAGGTATAAATGTAGAAGCCAAAAAACAGTTAAATTTGTGAAACGAATCGAAAATATATTGTTGGTCATTGATTAATATCTATGTTCATATATCTTCAAGGCACATTTGAAATATAATCAGTTATACTAGTTTCATATTACACAGGAATTTACTAACATTAGTTGTTCCTATCATTTTACTGGAGTGACTGGAGTTAAGACTTCATTGAACATAAAAAGGTGAGAAAGAAAAGGAGAGAAAAATCAATAGAAAAATATAAAATATTAAAAACTCCTTTAGCCAAAATCACAGACGAGTCTCTTACTTTCTCAAACAGAGCACAGAATCGCATTTTCATGGTCTTAATACTAAAATAATAGTTAGTTAATATAAATATTATAAATATACATTCATATATATATATGTAGTCTTATCAAATTACATGCGTACATATATACACACGTTCTCGTAGTACACGAAACACTCATTAACAATAAAATTTACATATTCTATACTTTCTCGCAAGTTACATTGTTACGTATGTTTAGATGTACGCATGTACAACGTATAAACAGTGGTCTTGCATATCTGTATAAATATATATACATATATATATACATATATATTTATACATGTATATTTTGATTATATCCTTTTTTGATATTCAGATCGTGAAGGATATCTTTCATAATACTGCACCTATTTCTATGTACATAAAATGTTTACAGAACATAATGAAATATAGATTAAACGTATGCCGATGATAATAACAAAAATAGTAACAAGTGACTTTTCAATTATTACATGTTACCATTACTACACATCGATATGATAAAAATGCCCTGTTCATCGGCTTTGTTGTTATTACCTTTCGATCACATTTATAATATTTTGTAATTAGAAAAATTACTTTGCAAGATCCGACTCCTGCCTTTCCAACATCATATTATATAATACACATTGACTAACACTCTCTTATTGTAAGTATACTCTTTTCCTTTCGTTCATTGATAATTTTGCCTAATCAGGTCTTATGTGAAAATAATCGTCATTTGTTCTTTGTTGAAAGTAGCAAAACATTTCCCAATGAACATCAATATGCGGGCATTTCTTTTTTTTTCTTCTCTAAATTAGATAAAATGGCTATCATCTGCACTGCAGGTGTTTATTAACAAGTATAGAAACATATGACGAGATATTTTAATAATTACACGCAACGCAAAAGTGAAAACTAGAATCTTCCTTCAGTATTTAATAGTAACAACATTATTCGTTAACAAACTATACAAAAAAGAAAAGAAGAGACGAAACTGTCTATCTGACCACGTTTCTAGGATATTTATGCAACATAAAAGAAATATCTTTATATGTTGAGTTGTGAAATAAACATGTAGCAGTCAAAATAGTAATATTCATATTAACAGCAATTAACGACATAGATACTAACAATAATAACGTGGTACAGTTTCGATCGGTTGGAATTGTTATTATGTTTTTAACAGCAATCGAAAGCAATTATTTCAATAATTTTGCTAATAAAAAATTATATTAAAGAAATAAACGAATATGGTTTTAGCTTTGCATAGTGCAAACTCTTATCGCGAATAGCCGCTACACATCGAAAAATATATCTTATGTATATTAGTTTTTCGTAAGTTTTGTTCTGTTGGCGGCAACTGCTGCAAGACATGCCAGCGCTTCCAAGTCCGGCGACGCACACCATGCTATTAATATTTACATGAATAATTATATTAACACATATAATTACTTTGTAGATAATAATGTAGACATATTTTTTTATCGTAGACATGTGAATATCCATAATAGGTCAATTAATATTTAATAAAAGTTGTAAAAAATGTAACGCGTAAGCTATATTCCATTTGTTCCATTTCATACAACATATTTTCATTGTACACGATTTTATTGTATAATAAAACGAAATGCATAAAAATAAATGACCACTGTAGTACTAATTAAATATATATATACTTACATTTATTAGATTCATCTGCTTCAATTTGTGTGGAATCATTAATAGCTGCTGCATTACGCGTAATGCTCTGTTTCCGTGCTTTCCTCTTTTGACTTCCAACCAGAAGCCCTTTCTCGATATCCTCATTTTCATGTTCTGTTCGATTATTTGAACCATTCGCTTGACCATTAGCGTTGAAATTGTTTTTATACTTTTGTACGATTTTTTTCTTTTTCGTACGTTGTTGTTTCTTCTTTTCCTGAAATTCTTCTAAACTTAAAGATGGTAATGCTTCGATTTTCTTTTCTAAATTAAAATCCCTAAACAAGAAAGACATCACATAAAAGTCGGTAATGTATGCTCATCGCACGTATAATTTCATTGCATAATATCTTCAAATCAATACAACATTAAACTTACTCAGCTCGAAATCTTTTACGTGCTGTCCATGGTCCAAAATCTAATTCTCCTTCTGCACCTTCTGTTTCTGTTTCTTCTGGTTTTGAAGCTTCAATATTCCCTTCGGCACTTTAAGCAGTATTCACATTATTTTCTCATTTGTATATACATTTATTTATAATTTACATTTGTATTATATAGTTATATTTACAATTGAAAAATTTCGAATATAAAGAAAGACGTTAATTTTACCTTTCTACAAGATGTTCCAATTCACCACGAGAACTATTTCCACCTTCACTACTCAAAGAATCAGTTTTTTCACTGACATTCGATGAAATAGAATGTCTTCTTTCGTTCGTTTGTCCATCAGTGCTAGCAAAAGTATTAGTTAAGGCAATTTATAATATGAACAATGAATTAACAATTTGACTGTACACAGCAGTTTAAAGAAATATTTACCTACGATTTCCAGTTTGTCGTCTTCGTTTCGGTTGCTGCCCTGGTGCATTAATATTCTTCATTTGCTCTGCAAGGAATTTTTGATAACGTAAACCTTTGCATGTTCGTTCGCTTCTAAAATTAGTTTCTTCTGAAGGCATATTTGTAGTTATAAAATTACTTATTTCCATTTTGTCATCATCTGTGTCCTAAAATTTAATGTTAATTACAGTTATATAATGATCTCAACAAATAAAGTACCTATACCAATTATAAAACTACATGTTAAGGACAATCACTCTTACATATTGATGCTCATTGTTATTCGATTCAGACTTTCTCCTTTTCTTTGCATCAAAAAGATCAGCTTTGCATTCTTTTTTCTGATCGGGTGAAAACGACGAATCTGCATATTTTTTCTGAGGAGGTTTTGGAACTTCATTATCATTTTCAATCACAATTGCTTGCTCGTCAGTTATTTGCAGTTTCTGAGGTGTGAACAAAGAACTGAGGCCACCAATCTGGGATTCATCTGCTAATTTACCCGGCTGAATTGATTGTCCATCTTGCTTGTCAGCTTTTGAATAATCGGAAGACTCATTCTCGGACTTGACAGTTTCTATAACTTGCTCATTAGAACTTGTTTCTGTTTTTTTATTTGTAGGCCTAGTATTCAAAGTACGTAAAGGAGGTGCCGGTAATTTGTACCATTTAAAATCAGGATTTGCATTCAAGAATGCATCTTTGTACTGAAAAATAATTAAACTAGTATTACTTTACTTGAATCCAATCACCAAATGTCATGCACTCAATAAAATTGAACAAATACATTCGATTCTTATCAACAATTTAGACAACATTCGAATACCTTATAGACTTTCAAGGTTTCATTTTGTAAATGATTTACCTCCTGTGCTAAATTTGTATATGAACTTTTTTGATCTGGATGAAGGGTGGCCCACCATTCCCCAAGAACCCTTGTGACTGCTCGATTTTCTAAATGTGGGAAACCAGACCGCACTGAACCACGATGTCGTTTACAAAAAATAAGAAATGCATTCATAGGTCTTCTTGCATGGTGGGCTGGTTCTCCTAATTCCCGTGGCTCCTAATTATTCAATCCAATTTCATTAAATATATACACAAACATAAACACTTATTAATAATGATATTTGAATAAAATAATTATTTTTGTTTAAATCCAAAATATTACATAAATCAATAACCACATAGTATTACTGTATGTTTAGAATTTCCATACCATGTGTGTATATATATATATAACATTTCATGGTCAATTATTTATTTTATTACCTATAAGAATGTGACACAGTCAAATAATAGTACAGAAATAAATATATTTTTGTAATCTTTACATCACAACAATTTCAGTCATGTTATAGCACTTGTGAAGCCTCAAAATCAGATACCTTGACAGTTTCTAAGGTCACATATACTTATGTAGAAGTTCAATATATAATGATAATCCATTGAAACTTATTATTTGTATCAAATATAATTTTTAAAAATGACTTTCTTATTACTGTAGTGTCACCAACAATTACACACTTTTTTCTTAGAAATTGCACTAGAATATTTTATAAATTTTTTCCCATATTGTTGTTATAGGGCATTTATCAACTGTGACTCATATACTGCTTTCAGCAATAAATAACATATGTTTCTTTAATTATTGTTTCTTCCAATATATGGAAACAAAAGTTATGTAAATATTTTGCCGTTTTCTACGAGGTATATTTTATAAAAAAAAATAATATACAATAATTTCCTCAAAATACTTTATTGCAATGTACATGATAAAATGATATAAGTTCCTTAAAATATCTCTTGGCCTATCTGCCATTCTATTCACCTCCATGCTTAATTAAATGTTATTCAAGTAATCGCGAAATGTAAACGTGAATCAACGAATGAACACAACAAGAGATCGTTGTACATATATATGTAATACACATAATACGTGTGTACATAAGGAGAAAATAAAAGAAAAATATTAGTTTCGGTCGAGAACAGCCTTTTTGTTAGACATCGTTATCATTTTCATGTTTTCACCTTTCTGATAAGTAAACTTCATTGTGAAATATGGCGTGTAGTAAAAGCATTAATTTGTATTCCGTGCATTATTATGAAATCGAATGTAAATTGCAGCATCATCTATAAATCGTTGGAAGAATGGTATTTAACAGCGCTACGTGACGTCCATGAAAATGCACGAACGATTTTTCCAAAAAAAGACCGTTCCGCGATAAATCCGTGGAAAATCGTGTCTATTTATGGTGTAACGAGGAGAACGATTTACAAATGCTCGATTTGGTAAAAATTCAATCTCGGGAGAATGTTGCATTTCCCCCGTATTCTCGAAATATCTTTCGCTTCGATCGACAGCGACGCGATAGTAGGTAATTAAAAATTTGTTAAAGAATGACCAGTCCGATCTTGACGAAGAAAAAAATAAAAATTTTACAGATATAATGTCGTCATAGCAGGCATATGTTAATTTTCGTATTGTGTCTAATTACCTCGAGCGCACAAAGTCCAGATTATGTCAACTAATCATCTTATTATTTTATTTTTTTTTTTCTATAAATTCCGAATTATCTCGCGAGGAAATCGTCGATCTAGAATATTGACGAAGAAAATAATGGAGGAAGCATTATCAAAATTGTCAGGGTACGTCGCCTGTCATACGTAGCAACTTTCGTTAACGTTACTGTACGTTGACTGACAAAGTCGCGCGATCGCTGTCAGATTTTGTACGAACTTCTAATAATTTTGACAAAAATGATGGAACATTTTCTGCGAACTGATCGTCGAGGAGAACCGTGCGTTACGTATGTTTTGCATGATTTCATGACACCTTTCCGATCGCCTACTGACAGCTGCTCGTACGAATGTAAATACTGCACACAGCAATCTATATGTCTTTCTATGCATCGATGATCTGGCAAATATTTGAATGAAGTGGAACGTATCGTTGAAGAATTCCTGTCCGCGTAAGACTCGAGTTGTTTTTCGTACACTCTATTCCACGATCCCCCGCGCTGTCAAATATTTATCAACTCAGAACCAACGTTCGGCAATCGTTGTTTCTTTTAGTATGACTGTCCCCAAGACGTCGTACAGATCCCGTTCTTTCATTCGAAATCGTCGCAAACAAATTTCGCGTTCGACCGTTCCGACCGAAAAAATTGCCTCCGGACGATATTACGGATCGGACGGATCATTGGAACGTACCGTAATGTCATTCGGAATTCGAGAAAAATACAATGTATTTCTCCCTACTCACCTTGCGTTGTTGCTCGTTGGCAGCCATTTCTGATTTCACTTGACAATTCACTCAGCGGCTCCTCTACGTTTCGCTTTCTTTCTCTGGCTCTTTTCCGTGCACAAATTAACCTCTCCTTCTTACGTACTATTTC
The DNA here is from genome assembly GCF_001272555.1 of Dufourea novaeangliae. Lineage (NCBI taxonomy): Eukaryota > Metazoa > Arthropoda > Insecta > Hymenoptera > Halictidae > Dufourea > Dufourea novaeangliae. The sequence goes on along the minus strand of NW_015374029.1, from coordinate 73,057 downwards.
TATCTTTCTCTCGACCCGACGCGTTCATCCACGGTTGTTTCGTGCAGCCCACGTGAAAGAAAATTCTCGTGTAAACCCCTCGCGATCTTTTCATTCGTTCTCGTTTGATGGTCAATTTTGAAGGACCTGCGGGATACGTCGCTCTGAAATCGCTCGAGCAATGCTATTCTGACAATTTTCCGTTTGCAACTAAACGTTTCCCGTGCAAACGTCACGGATCTACAAACGTCACTATCATACCAGTCACGCGACTGTTTTCACTGTGAGAAAATTAACTTATGACAACCGACGAATCATATGCTTCTTCATCAATCTTGTATTAATTTTAGATCTGTTCCACGGGCATTGAATTCTTTATTCATCTTACATGAATTCACATATGTATTGGAAACAGTAATGCGTTAATGTCGTATGAATTTTCATCATTGTATGCGAGAACTGTTTAAAAAAGTGCAATGTTCGCGCGTGCAATAGCATTACAGTGTCAGCAATCTTAGTGTACAAAAATTACTGAAATAAATTGTGTATTCGCCCCAAATATTCTGTAAATGTAGTGGGGTAGAAGCCACTTCATGTATTTAGAATAAAATAAGTGTAGCAAGCAAGCTGTAGCAAATTTTTTTGAGGTTTTTGTTTTGTGTCGTTTATTCAGTTATGCCTATCGTAAATATATAAAATTCGGAGTCTAGTAATAAAAATATTGGAAATGCAGTCATCAATGACATGTAAAGGCTGCTTACCATAAAGTAACGACAAGAATAGGAATATAGGTTAGTTGAACTTAACCTATCGATTTTTATTTACTATAAAGTACCCTGAAGCGTTCTAACAATTGAAGAAATGTAGTATATGCAATGTAAAAAAACAATAACATTATGATAATTTATTACAACTATCCATTACTTCACCGCCAAAAATGTGGAAGTTAAGGTTGTACTGCAGAACACTTATGAACTGTTTTGTATTTGCTAAGTAATTTTTATTTATTTTATTTACTTCAGCGGCTTACATATTTAAAGAAGTGTAACTAATTCAAACACCATGGAGAAGTCTCAGAAAATGCCAAAAGTTGCTAAGGTATTTAATCTTTCCTTTTCAAATGTATATTCATATATTTCAACATAGTAAAATGATTTTGTAACATGGAATTATTAAAATTGTTGCAGGTTAAGAATAAAGCGCCTGCTGAAATTCAAATAACAGCAGAACAGCTTTTGCGGGAGGCTAAAGAAAGAGATCTTGAGATTTTACCTCCGGTAACTATTATTGTTGATCTTTAATATTTTATGAAGAAGTAAAATACTAAAAGAATAATTTATAATGAATCTATTAATATGTTTCTCTAGCCACCAAAACAAAAAATTTCTGATCCTCATGAATTAGCTGATTATCAACATCGTAAGCGCAAAGCTTTTGAAGACAATATCCGCAAGAATCGTATGGTAATCTCAAATTGGATAAAGTATGCTCAGTGGGAAGAAAGTCAGAAGCAGATACAAAGGGCACGGTATGATATATACAGTTCATTGTTACTTTTGAATAGAAATTGCTGACGTAGATTATTTGAAAACTGTGTATTTAACTTTTAGCTCTATCTATGAGCGAGCATTAGATGTAGATCACAGAAACATTACATTATGGCTGAAGTACACAGAGATGGAAATGCGAAATCGTCAAGTAAACCATGCCAGAAATTTATGGGACCGTGCAGTTACTATATTGCCTAGAGCAAATCAATTCTGGTATAAATATACTTATATGGAAGAAATGTTAGAAAATATTGCCGGTAAAGTTGCAGTTTCATCGATCGTTTGATGTTTTGTGTAAGAAGTTATTAACATGTAGATGTATTTAGGTGCACGTCAAGTATTCGAAAGGTGGATGGAATGGGAACCTGATGAACAGGCTTGGCAAACGTACATTAAGTTCGAATTGAGGTACAAAGAAATACAAAGAGCCAGACAAATTTATGAGACATTTGTGATGGTTCACCCCGATGTTAAACATTGGATAAAGTATGCACGGTTTGAGGAATCGCACGGATTCATAAATGGAGCTCGTAGTGTTTATGAGAGAGCTATTAACTTCTACGGTGATGAAAGTTTGGATGAAAAGTTGTTTATTGCATTTGCGAAATTTGAAGAAGGACAAAGAGAGGTAAATCGATATTAATACTAGATTTATGAACATTTCTTATATACCTATCTCTACGAACACGCGTCAACGAAACCGCACATTTTCTTTAAAAAAACAATTTATTGTATTTAATACTAAATTTATGATCGCGTCAAATTGACGCGTGCCCGTAGAAATGGGTATACTACATAGAGAATTTCGAGATTAGAAGGTATTCGAAATGCGTCAAAATGACACGTCCCGTAAACCTAGTGTTAAGTAATTCCATTTCAAGGTAAAATATTCTAAACATGTTTTCTTGTAGCATGATCGAGCCAGAGTAATTTACAAATATGCATTGGATCATATTCCAAAAGAGAAGACACAAGAAATTTATAAAGCATATACCATACATGAAAAGAAATATGGAGATCGCTCAGGTACTACGTTTTATTATGATAATAAACTGTTGTAACTAATTTTCTATATATTGCATTCTTTTCTGTTATAGGTATTGAGGATGTAATTGTCAGCAAAAGGAAGTATCAATATGAGCAAGAAGTAAACGAAAATCCTTCGAATTATGATGCTTGGTTTGACTACTTGAGATTAGTGGAGTCTGAAGGAAATGTAGATATTATCAGAGAAACTTACGAACGGGCTATAGCTAATGTACCTCCGACCAAAGTAAGAGATGACACATTTTATGTAATTTTATATTTCACATTGAAATGGCTAATATAAGTTTACCATACTTCCATGTTACAGGAAAAACAGTTTTGGAGAAGATACATTTATCTTTGGATAAACTATGCTCTTTTTGAAGAACTCGATACTGAAGATATAGAAAGATGTCGACAGGTCTACAGGTAATTAATACTTTTTTTCAAAAACTGTAACAGCGATTTATAAATCAATATTTTTTCAGGGCATGTTTAGAGTTAATACCTCATAAACATTTCACTTTTTCAAAAATTTGGCTGCTCTATGCGTATTTCGAGATAAGACAAAAAAATTTAACAGCGGCTAGAAAAACGTTGGTATGTATTTAACTTTTAAAACTTGACAGAATATATACTTCTGCATTTTGTACAATTCACCTGCAATTTTAAAACATTTATTTATTTTATTTGAAACTGTTTTAGGGTATGGCATTAGGTATTTCTTCTAGAGACAAATTATACCGTGGATACATCGACTTAGAAATACAATTGAGAGAATTCGATAGATGTAGAATTTTATACCAAAAGTTTCTCGAATTTGGTCCAGAGAATTGCACTACATGGATGAAAGTATGCGAAACAAAGTTTTACTAATCACTTGTCTTAATTTTTTTTTTAATTATCGAGTACTTATTGAAATTTGTTTCAAACAGTTTGCAGAGTTGGAAACACTTTTAGGTGATGTAGAGCGTGCTAGAGCTATTTACGAATTAGCTATATCGCAGCCTAGGTAAAATGTTTAAAAGTAACTATAGTGAACAGTATTTAATTTGTAGTTTTTATTAAAATTGTACATTCCTATTTTTAATGTGTAGATTGGACATGCCGGAACTTCTATGGAAGTCCTATATTGATTTTGAAATAGCGCAGGATGAAACAGAAAATGCAAGACAATTATTTGAAAGATTGATAGAACGTACGCTTCACGTGAAGGTAAGTTTGACAATGGCACTGAAACATGAATTATGTAATCGTAATATTTTTCTTTTTTTTTACACTATCATTGAATACGACATATTATTCAGGTCTGGATCGCGTATGCCAAATTTGAATTATATCAAGTGGTGATAAAGAAAGCAGAGCGCTGCTTTTAGAAGCATGGAGAGATTTTGAAAATGAAAAAGGAGATGACGAAACTCGCACTAAAATTATGGAGAAAATGCCTCGAAGAATTAAACGTAGAAGACGCATCGTGGGAGAAGATGGGGTAAATAAAGCTACTGTTCTTGTTTCTGTATTCTTCCAAGGAAACAGTAAGACATTGTTCTTTCATTTTTAGAGTGACGATGGTTGGGAAGAAGTGTTCGACTTTGTTTTCCCCGAAGACGAGTCCCAGAGGCCCAATCTTAAATTCTTGGCGTCTGCAAAAGCCTGGATGAAACAAAAAGAACTTAACGACAAAACTGAAACTAATCCAGGCATGAATACTTCTCAATCGGAATCTAACAGTTAGAGTGTAACTGTATCTTTCAATGTAAAGGTTTCCTATTGCTTCTGTATATATAAGTTAATATTCTATTTTTACACATGTGAATAAATGAACACGTTTTTTGAACTTTAAAAAAAATGTATATTTAGAAAATTCCATAGTATAACCAGCATTTATGATACCACATTCGTTTTGTTAGACATAATATTTGTACTTGGAACTTTTACGTATCAATAATGAAACGAATCGCGGTGTAATAAACGATAAACAACTACATAATTAAAATATGGAAGTTAACGATATTTAATAACTCTGTTATTACATGTTTTCAATGCTCTCGCTGAATGCTGATGTACACTTTTATAGTCTACTATGAAAATGTAAATTTAAACTGCAAATTCTATTCATCGAACTTTCCGTCGATCACTGCCAAGCACAGTGTATGTATAAGTGAAAAGTATTTTTTTTGGCAGTCAGCGTTTTACGCGTTTGTAACCACAAAGGGCAAATTTCTTAAAATAACTGAATATCAACAACAAACGAATTAGTTTCTTTTTACAACTGTATAAGGTACTAAAAAAATAATCAAATAAAGAATGTACAAAAAAAATAAATATTTCTGATTGCAACAATTTAAAATGTTGTTTGTGAAAAGAAGAATAAATGAAAATGTTGTATTATAAAAAAAAAGTGTATTATTTCTTTAAACAATACTTTTTTGTACTTGTTAGAATACAGTAAACCGGAATATCATTTGATAGTTATCCATTCTTTTAATTTACCTGTTGCTTGTCATACTTATTTATTTGTCTTTGTAGAATATTTCTTTTTTCATCACTTTCAAAACCAGAATCTAGATCATCGCTTAAACACTTTTTTAATGTATAGCTTTTAGAATCTTGTCGCGAATTGGTTTGCTCGACTAACAATTTCCTAATGCATTCTAGTAACTGTTCAAAGAAGTTTGGATAACCAACGTATCCCGGAAATACGTTTACATCTATAATCGCATATTTTCCAGTATGATTTTCGATAACAACATCAACACCAAATAAACGTAGTCCGAAAAGTTCTGTGATGTTTTTGACAATCTTCTCTAATGTTTCATGTTCCGGTTTTACTGTTAATGGAATGTCTGCTTCCGATAAGATGGACCATTTCGATTCAGAACCACTCTTAAATATATTCATCGAGTTGAAAAATATTGTGTTTAACGAAGTACAGTCTTCTTCATAAAAATTCTTGAAACTTGGTCTCTCCTCTACATGAAAATGTTCGCCAACTACATATATTTTGTAAACAATTGCATTATGATTGATAAACTCTTGTGCCACGCAAGGTGGCTGACAATCACTCAAGCCCTGTTCATTGAAAATTATCATCATCTGAAAATTGAAAGTAAAATTACATGTATTTGTATACAAATACACTTCCCCAGATAGAATAAAATCCTTACTTTATGCGCGTCACTGAAACCCTGAGCAAGAACTGGTTTGCAGAGTAATGGGAACTTAATATTTGCCCTGTTTAACAGAGATATATTCTCAACAGTACTTTTACTCGTAATTTCTACAAATTTTGGAGTAAATACATCTAAAAATTAAGGCTCAGAATTAGTTGCTACGATTCACACCTATATTGTAAAATTATATGAAGTGACGTAATTTTTTAATTACCATTAAGTTGTACATGTTCTTTTATGAGTTCATAGTATTTATAACGATCTATTAAAATCTTAATATTGTCCAAAGGGTCAATAACTATTATTTCAGGATGCTGGCAGAAGTACTCTTCTATTTTTGAAATAACTGTTTTGGCCTGTTACAGAAATAAATTATTAGAAGAGCTCGAATTACAACGAAACTAAAGAATTTTATCATACATTTTGATCACCATGTTCTGCATGCGCTAGATTATGCGTCAGTTTATGTATAAAAACATGAAATGGTCCCTGAGATTCAAGATCAGTGTTTACATCAATCTGAAACCAAAGAATTCCTTTTAGGATACGTTATTAGGAAAAAGAACAAAATAGAAGTATGTATACATAACCTTGGACTACCACGATAGTTTGTATGCCATAATTATTCGATAATAATAAGAAAACCGTAGTAAATCTACTTACCATCTTTAACTGAAAACCTTCGGATTCACAGAGATTATAAAAATCATTCCAATTGAACTTCTGTCGTTTCTTTTCGGATATCCAATAACCGATGACATGCTTGTCGCACATTTTATTTTCTATTTACTGTTTCCTCACGCCGAATAAAATGCTTATCCATTAAAACGTATACAATACATTATTTTACCAGTCGCGTTATATGAACGGTACTTTATTAATCGTGTTGTCTACAAGAGTCCTATGTATTGAATAATTTCATATTTTCGCCGAAACATGAGGTTATGTTTGTGACATTTCAAAAAAATCCATCTGTCACCGCGCTATTACGCTCTGTGAATCATTAAGCTTTTAGCGCCCAGTTTTTACAACGTATATTCATTCTTCTATATTTAAATGGAACGCACAGACATCACACACGTGATTTTCGTGGATGTAACGCGATAAACGATCATAGGTTAGCGAGATAACAGTGTCGGTCACATGTTATACATGACTTTATTACGATATTCTTGTTTAATTACACACGGGTTCGTGGCAATCTAGTGTATTACATAATCCATTGAAATTAGATTTTTATTTACAATGATCCGGTGTTGCTGTTAAGCATTTCTTTTTCTATTCATCTGGAAGCACGAATACATGTTACAGACTACGTCACCGACGTTGCATTTTTGGTTGCAATATTACGACGTATTCCATATTGGCGTATCCTAGATAGCGGGTTTTTCATCAAATCAGCAACTCTAAATTTCCCCCATACTTTGTACTAACGACTGGAAATATAAAAAGTGCAATTAACATATATAATTGGTACGAATACATTATGCGCTTATAAAATACAGGAATGTTAAAAATAGTAGCTTGGTAAAGTTTAAGGGGCTGTACTTATGTACATATCTGTGTAGAAAAGTGGAGAATATATCATTTTCTTTTTATTTCCATACCTATATTCGAAAAGTTTCAAGCTTCAACAATATATCATGAAAATTTTAAGCTCGATAAATCACAAAATAACCTTAGTTCCACAGTTTAGAAGTGGATGAAGGTGAAGTGTTCGAACTACAATACAAAATTTCAAACGTGCCTTTCCCAACGTACAATTTTCCAAGATGGCGGACATTACATTTTGCGAAATAATTGATAGATTTATGTACTTGAAATCCGCGAAGGATACATTCAGTATCATTATAGGGTCTCTGGTGATCACGCTTGTTCAAATTTCAATTCTAATATTTCAATTATTTACAAGATTTAATCTTCAATTATTACAATTTTTCAACGAATACCTAAACGTTTTCATAAAAATCCCATGTTTATTTGAATGGTCGCCATTTCGTTGGAAAAAGCAATATTACAATTTCGGCAAGATGTAAAAAAATGATGATTCTCCTGACTTTTATACAGTTGCACGCAACTCACAACTCCAGAGAGTCTGCAGTTTATTAATTATACATATTTTGGTAGTAATATTACATTAATTTCTAGATAGCACAAGACGCCTTGAAGACGCCCATTTTACGGCTATTTTAGGTCTAAGGCGCCTTTAAGCTGTCTTCAAGGCGTCATTGGGCGTCATGTGCTATCTGGATTAGAGATCGTGATAAATAAATGATAATAATAATCACATCGTTGGAACAGTTATACTCACTTTCGACGACTCGTTCCAGGAAGCCAGCATCTCTTTCGTAATGAAAACTGTAATGCTACTGTCGCATTCCTCTGTGCCGAGCACTTTAACTTCACCGAGAGAGTAGGAACTGGAGCTTGGCACGCAGAGTTCACCCTCGGAACGGGATGTATTCGATGATGTTTCTGTCTGCAAAAATTACGAAAATGCGAAGCAATATAAAGAATTTTTCACGCGAAACTGATTGGGGTAGATTCAGAAGAGACGTCACGATCATTATAAGACAATGATCGAAATGCAATATTAAAATACAATTATAATATTAAACTATAAATATAATATTGCGTAAAGTGTTGGGAAAATTATTTTCCTACCACCAAGAAAACTGACTGGATCAAATGCCAAAAATGGTTCCACAAACCCTGCACAATGTATGCCCTACGATGCAACAACTGCGGGAGAGAAAATATGAGAGAAAAAAAATATAAGAAAGAGAAGTTTGTGTATGTGAGATCTCATCTCGTGGATATGGCATCTCTCTTACACGATATGGGAGAGACGCCACTGTAGCAATCTTTCGTTTTTTAAAATTTTGATTAATTTTACATGAGAAAAGTTTAAAATTGTTTGTATTATTTTTTCGTAGTACACGAGTGTATTATTGCAATAATAATAATATCGTATCAATTAGTACAAAACCAAAAAAGTTACAAACTCCTCTTGATTATCGTCTGGCTTGTTCTACACGATTATTGTCCAAGCTTATACTTTATTGCCCCTTTGCTTTTGTTGCCCAGGCTCGGTCTTCGGGCAAAAAACGAATTTATGAGGGTTTGAAGCATTTCTCCCTATAAGATGATTGTTCCAGAGTGGACCCGAGTTCGGAATAATAATCGAGAGGTGTCTGTATTGGCCCACAACCGAAAAGGGAGGCGTCTCTCCTGAATTTACCCTATGTTTCAACAAAACGGTCGTCGAAGCTATTCCCGTATTTCTTATTTCGTATAACATTTTGTCTTTTTCAAGACGTTCGATTGTTCGACTAATGTTTTGGTAACATTAATTTCATAGAAATTCTGCATCGATAATCGCGGTGAAAAATATTCGACTAGCAGCACTTGATCGCTTACTTTGTTCGATTCTGTCGCTGGTACACTTCTGGATGATCTGCAATAAAACGAACTTACATGTAGTAAACGTATCAATAATTAAAGGCAAACGAAAATTGTCGATTTCAATTAAAATTTATATAGGGTAAACGCACGAATAAATGAACACTTAAGAGATTTTCTAACTATTATAGTTGAATCTTATATGATAATAATATTAATAAACATTCGACACATGAAAATTACATTTTTTAATATTTGTAGTCCTTTGTGACGTATAAATCTATATCAATTTGAAAAATTGGAAAAGGTGTAATTTATTTCTAATAATAATAACATTTATAACCAATGCAACGACGCGAAAATTGTTTGAATATGAAACAAGGAATTGAAAACGATTAATATTTAATCATTCACTTGTTTTAATAGGTTAATTTACTCGTTTCTATATATAATTTTCATTCCATGGTGCACGTTCATTTACTGGTGCATCCACCCTGTAAACTGTATAACATTTTCGTACCGAAAATTTTGTTCGATCGCACTCGAACGATTCGTGTCGAGCGTGGATCGCAAAAGTTGTTCGCGTATATCGTCGTACAGGTCCGACAGAAATTTTTCTTTCGCGAACGTGCCACAATACGCGCCTCTACGGCCTGTGACTCCGTTCGAGATACCATCGATCGTGTTATTCGTTTCGGGAACTCGTTCATTCGTGTCGGTTCCGCGAAACGGTTCCGCCATCTTTGATTCTTTCGGCAGGTGTCTCGGAGAGGACTGAATGGACACGCAATCGTGCAAGGAATCGCAAGATGAATTTCTTCCGACGTTATCATTAAATTCCACGGGGACATTATTCTGGTCCAAATCTGATCCAACAGATTTCTTGTTTTTCGCTTCTGACGTTAATTTACACGGAACCAAAACATTCAAGGCCTCTTTTCGCTGCGTACTTCCGGTGTCTTCATTCTTCCCCGATGATTTATCCACAGCACCAACATTCTCATCTGTATTTACCGACACGCTGTTCCGCTGATCATTGCCACTTTTATCTTCGTCCTCCATTTTCTCATTAACAATGCTTAAAACTTTTCTCGTGGTCGCAACATCGTTTCCTTTTCGTTTCGAACATTCCAAATTTTCTCCACTATTATCAATATCTCTGTTCAAGTCACTGTTACCACTCCCATAAGAGATATCATTCAACGATTCGACGTCGGAATGAATTTTACTGACCTCGTCGATCGTTAAATTTTCATGGTTCGAGCGTGACGCGGTTCGTTTGGTGCAGGACGATTCGCTTTGGACATCGTCCACGGGATCGATCTTGGGATTCTTGTTACCGTCCGTTTCGCCGTTCGTTTCGATCGCTTTGCCATTATTCCGAAATGTATCAGCTCGCAACACTGATCTCGACTGTTGTTTCTCTTCATTGTCCGTCACTCGAGCGGTCTCGATCGCGTCAACATTCGATGCGACATTGTTCACCGATCCGTTCTCCGTGATCAATAATTCCAAATTCTGTGGCGAATTGCCGTTTCGTATGTTCCCCAATAAGCCTTTCAGCAATAAAGGCACGATCCGATCGACGCCAAGAGCATTCTTGATCCCGTCCTCTATCGCCCTGGTCTCCTCTTTGAGGACACGGTGAATCAAACGCTCAGTAATCCTCGTTCTGTCCATCGATCCCTCCTTTACAACATCGAGAAACGGAACGTCACGGAACGCTGTACAGTCGAAATTGTCCATTTGCGTCCCATCGTCCTGTATGGATGCCATATTGGTTCTTCGATCCGCAGATAATTCGGGAAAATTGTCCAGCGAAATTTTCGAAATTGCCTCCGTATTATTTTCCGTGCTCGAGGGATTCATCGAGGAGGCCAAGCTCGAGCTGTCGTCCGTTGCGCGGAAACGGTTCGAATCTTCGATCTCTGTCGATAACATTCTCGAATTACCGACCGAGAATCGTTTCGCAACAGTGGAATCAGTTTGTAACGGAGCTCTACGGGGATTCTTCGAGAGGGCAGACATTTTTCTCGATTGGTTATCCGCCTTGTTACATCGAGCCTTTTTCAACGATGTCGGTTCGGTGATTTTTGGCTGAGGCTTACGACACTTGTGTTCTTTATTCGATTGTTTATTCCTCGTGGGTTGTCGATCCTTCGTCGAGTTCATTAATTCGACTTTTTGTTTGTCGTGCAAATATTTCAAGGAATCTGGCTTCGTTATTCCCGGTTCTCGACGATTCAACGCCGCCATCTTGAACGACTCGCTGCTCTCCGTGGTCACGTGGTTCGTTAAGAATTCCTCGAGTTCCGGCCGCAACAGGTATTTCTCGATCGTTCGCGTCGTTCGTGACGCATCGTCAATCGCTTTATTATAAGCCAGCAAAACGTTGTCCAATCGATCGATGGAAGGACAATAGAGATCGTCCAGATCCCCTGAATCATCTGAACATGCCGCGGATGAATCAACGCTCGAGGAAACAAGATGGCCGCCATTCTCCGCCGCGCTTTCATTTTCACTGCAATACTTGCGAAGCAGATCGGCGAACTGTTCGTCGACGATCTTGCAATGTTCGTCCTCGCGTTTCTCGTTTTTTATATGTTTATTTTTCCTCTGTATCGTTCCGTTCGGTTCACAGAACGACGAACAATCACGGAACAGATCGAGCCTCCTCGAAGTCGACGGACCAACGAATCGACGAAGATTCTCTTTCGAATCTTGTTCATTCTCCGACTCGATGAATATTTCTACAGTTTCTTTGACAATTTCCTGACATTCTCCCTCATTTTTCGATTCGACAGTCGACCTCTGGTCCCGTACGTCCCCCTCGATCCTCTCCAAAATCTCCTCTTTGAACCGTACCTGTTTTTGGTCGCTTTTACCCAAAGCCCCTTGACCTGTGACTTGACCCTGACTGACTTGATCGTCTGTATTCCGTGGGACAAGATCGATTTCCACCTGTATCTCCCGATCTTCTAGCTTCTGCTCGTCAGTACCGACTGCGACATCCTGTAGACCCGTGGATTTCAAGATTTCCACGTTCTCATCCGCTATCTTCACACTGTCACCACATTTTTCGTTGTTTTCTACTTTAGAAACCTTAGAAGCCTCCGCCGATTTCACTTTCGACACCGAGCTCAGCGTCGAACTAACACTACCATCCGTCTCATTGGACGTTCTCTTCTCCTTTTGCTTCACAGGCGTCGATCTTCTCCTCCCTTTGGGAACCTCATTCTTTCCAGGGATTCTCACGAATTTTTTCCGAACCGAGGGCCGATCCTCGATCCACGGATCACGGGAGACTATGTACGTTCCAACGTTTACGTTCTCCTGGACGAATGATGGATCAGGCGATATGCGAATGTTTTCTAGGTTTTGGGAGGTCAGTTCCCCTTTGATGCTGACCGGTGGACAGTTTTGAACGGAGAACGTTGTCATCCTCGTATTCCTCTCGAGCTCGCGACAGGGCATCCCGTTTGGTTCCTTGGATCCTTTCTCTTTGCCCAGGGGAATCACGCTAGAGATTCCTGGATCCTGGATCACGGTTCGACCGTAATGGGAGAATTCCTTGTGGCGTTCCACGGAGGTCTTGAATCTTGACGCGGAAAAATCGGTGCTCCTCTTCAGCTTCACCTGAATGCCTCTTTCGTGGGCGATCGTCTGGCTATTGGGATCCGGCTGGTTGATCCAACCGTTCACCTCTTGAAATTTATCGGCGACACGCTCGCGGATGTACAACAATTGATCGTTCTCGTCGTCCAAGGATATCTCCTCCGGGTACCTATACAGGATGTGGTATTATTATTATTTATTATTGATTTATCCTGACAGATATGGAAATGTGGGTTTGGTTTGTGAAATGAGAACTTTCGTTCATCCATCTATACCTTTGTCTCGTCGAACCTTACATTTGAATTATACGTACACTAATATACAGATTGTCTGAAAATGATAGGACAAAGCGCAACATACACATTGTTCGTGTAAATACAAATCGAAAAGTCCTTTACCGTTTTGTAATCTAAAGCTCCATTTCCGAGATATTAACAATCGAATGAACTCCTATCAGCTGAGCGGTCGGCTACACGTGCGCGCAGGAACAGTCAAGAAGCAGAGGCCAGTCAGCTGGGTCGCGCGCACGTTTGACCGACCGCTCAGCTGATTCGAGTTCGTGCGACTGCTGATTTCTCGAAAACGGAGCTTCAGATTACAAAACGGTAAAGGACTCTTTGATTTGTAGTTGCACGAGGAATATACATGTTGCGGTTTGTCCCATCATTTTGGGACATCCTGTATGTACAGGGTGGTTCACCTAACGCGATCACCTCTAATTACTCGTAAATTATTGGTCGTGTGAAAAAATATTTTAAACAAAAGTTGCATGGTATAAAGAAGTACATATAATGCAATAATGTTTTTTATTGTGTTACATTTTTATCAAGATATAATGATCACGTTCGGTTTACTTTTAATTGCATGCCCAGTATTTCTTCCTGAATTTCGATAAAGTATCAAATACTTCATAAAAAAGTATTATATCGTATAAGATCTAAAGTGAACAGTTTTTGAGATATCAGTAAATTTGTTTAACATGTCAGGTGGGACTCTTACGATTGAAATGAGACTAAACATTAAGAAAGGGACTTACGCATTCAAGGGCGTCTGCGGACGATTGAAACTGCCGGCCATGCTAATCGCGTTGATCTGGATCTGCGCGTCTTTCACAAGTCTCTCCACGTCTTCCAGAGCCGCCGACGTTTCCGGGCTGAGGACCGGAGAGACTGAAACCGTCACGCTGAACCCTTTAGTGCCAGGCTGAAACCGGAATGAGTAGAAAATCATTGTGTATTCCATTTATAGAAATTATACAGGATGATTCAACAAAAACTACTATCTAAAATAACTCATAACCTACTTGTTGTATCAAAAAACGTTTCAATGACTTATACATATACCATTTCAAGAGACAATTTGATTTCATTATCTCTTTGTTTCAAATATCAAGGTGATCTTTAGCTTTTTCAAGGTCAATGCATCTTTTTTTTATTACCATCATGTTATAGGTCGTTAAATTCGTCCTTTTATTGTCAACAGCGTGATATTAAAAAAAAAGATGCACCGACCTTGAAAAAACTCAAGGTTCAATATTGTCACTAAGTAGGCTGAACGCACCAGTACATGAACACGTACCAGTGAATGAACATTGTATATAAAACCGAGTAAATTAAGTGACTAAAGTGAGCAAATGATTAAATATTGATTTTTGTCAATTCCTTGTTTGATATTCAAACAATTTTCAGGTTATTGATTCGAGTGACCTGAACAAATAATTAATATTGTTCATTCACTAGTGAAATCTGTATTTTTTCGTTTTAATTTAATTAATTATATTTTTCTAATTTTTCAAATTGAAATCTATATATTATAACAATCCATAGATATTAAAAAATGTAATTTTCATATGCCAAATAATTATCAATATTATTATCATTTAAAATTCGACTTTAACCGTTACAAAATCTCCCTTACCCTATCTTGAAATGAATAACGAGTATAGTAGCATAAACACTTTCAATTTTTTCCGTTTCAATTACCATGATATTTAATCAAACATAAATGGGGTCTCATATTCAGTGCTGTTACTCTAACCGTTCAAGTTTGCTTAACGAAAATTTTTTTCTATCTCCTTCCGTTTCAAAGACACACCTCGCCCCAATTGCGTGGGATACCCTATATACCGTTTTTCATTCTATAAATAAACTTAATCGAGCAAATCACCTGGTCTTCCTGAACCGAATTCGCAGGTGTAAACGGAACATTCTTCGCGCTCCTGATGGCGTCCGTCCTCGAAATGGAAGTTTTCGATGTCACGAGCCTGACCCGGCTTCTGTCCGATTGTGCCCCGTTCCTCTGTCGAGCAGTTGACTCGCCAATTTTGCAATAACAATCGCACGCAGACTGCGAGCGCATTTTCAGGTGGCAGGGCGCCGACGAAACGTTGTCCTTAGGTAGATCCAAATAGTCTAGAGCGTCATGTTTCTTCCTGCAACATAAATCAGGCAGTTTGTCAATTTAAAAAATAAACATTTGTATATTACCATAACGTTGTTCCAACGATAAAGAAATCATTAGTAACAAAAAATATGTACTAGATGGGCAAGGCATCACACAATGGCCGGTTTCGTCGAAATCCTGGCCCAAAGTAATACATATTTTTAAATCTAAGGTAAATTGTTGGAATAAATTGCAACACGACTCTAAAATGATAATACAGACTCGTCTCGATTATTGTCTTGAACTCGGGTCCGCGCCGGGACAATAATCTTATAGGGAGAAATGCTTCAGACCCTTGTAAATTCGCTTTTTTGCCAGAAGCCGAAGCCTTGGCAACAAAAGCGGAGAAGCAATAAAGTATGCGCTTGACAGGTTACACGGCCTCCCCCCCCCCCTAGTGGTGGGGATAACGCCTGGACAATTAAAGTAGATAAAAGGAACTAGTACTTGCCGAAACCAATTTTGAAAATATCCATATTTTACAAAATGTTGATTGTTTAAATTTAAACTTGTAGTTTCCGTCAAAAATTGTCAACTTCTTTTGTTACTAAAAACATTACAAATACACGAATAAAAAATTTGCTTCGTCAAGTACTAGATTTTAGTCTTAAGAATATTACCACAAAGTTTGATCCCAGATTGGTACAGTAGTCTTTTAAATATTTCTGGGACCGATTTTAAAAACTGTATTTCCAGTAAAACGCTCTTAAATGGCAACCATTTCCTTCTGTTGATAGATATATAACTCATTTATTTTCAGAAATCACTAAGAAAATAAAATATAATAAGATGCATATATTAAATTTTTAATAAACAATATTTCTGCATATACAAAAAAACTTTTTAATTTTCCCTTTTATTTAACAAATTAAAGGTGTGTAACCCCTTAAACGAACTACACTCCACCTTCTCGATTAAACATTCGAAAATAGAAAAACAAAAAATGGGAAATAATTAAACAAGAAGGCGAGGTCGAACAATCGCGTGTACCACCGTTCAAAGATACATGCGCGATCGTTATCAGATTCGGGGTTTAACACTAAAACCACCAAAACAGTCAAAATGTACCTGTTACATACTACTTTCTTCTGACGATTTTTAAAATGTTACAACAATGCTTATCTCAGAGCTTTCACAGCTTTTATCGCAATATGAAAGTGAAGAAATTCGTTAATTTACGAATTTGTATATTTTCAAAACTTCGTCGTGTTTATCAATCCAACAGCAATAGATACGTTTATCGTCGGTGGTTCTAATGTTAAGAAAGGGAAGAATACGGAAAACAATTGTTACAACCAAATTACATTACAAGTGAATGCTATATGAAAAACAAATGCATTTACATTATTCTGAATCGTAAATCTATAATCACTTCATCCAAGAAAAAACAAAAAATGATCGATTACTTTCTTGGGGATAGTCTGTACATGTACAATTGTACAGGCTAAGCGATATAACACTAAAAATTCTTGTTTCAACAAATTCCACGCTCCCGTAACAAAAACCGTACGCTATTTACATTGATTCGATTACTGTTTTCAGAAAATAATCAATCATCATTCGGTGACCCGATACAAAAACCTGGACTCGAATATGTAATTACTAGACTACCGAAGTTTATGCAAATTCGTAATTTTAGATACGAATACCTAAACACTAAAATGGAACAGAATTTTGAATTTTGTACCAGAAGCTGTAATACGTCAGTATTAACACACAAATGATATTAAACTTTATTCAAATCTTTACTTTGTTGCATTTTTCGTGTTAAGGGATGCTACAAATGCATAAACATCCGCACTTTAGTAATCACAAAGAAATTTTATCGATAAGGATACACAGAAGGGGGTGTACAAGAATGAAATGGGGAGGGAGAGCGTATAGCTACAGGATACAAGTTCACGAATCGATGACAATCAAGTTATGCGTTTTACGTGCTCGGGGTGGTTGCCCTCGGGGCTTTCCACCTCTTTCCGCGGGGCAGAAAATCAAGCCTCGCCCCTCCCCCTCCTACCCCGCCCCTTCCCATCGCGCATTGGCGTCGTCAGGCATTCTACGTTCTATCCTGGATACGCCGAGAAGTACATATATCTGTACTCTATATATAGTAAATATCGATCCTTCTTAAAGGGAGCCGCTTCTTTCTTCCTGGTGTCGACTCCGACAACGACGTTTGTAACGGTTCCACTGTGTTCCATTGACATATTCATCATATGGTACTTCCTCCAATACTGGTTCTTGCAGCCCACTATACGCGATAATATTCGATTGTTGCACGTCAAATAATCGTTTTGTTATCGTCGCTTACGTCGTTTTAGTTCTTAATTGTTCTATCTCTACTAGTTTCTAAACCGAAGGAAACTGAGTTTAAAGTTTACGAAGTTTAATGTTAAGGTAAGTAGTGAACTAATGAAAGACACTATAACATCATCTACGGAATAGATATTTACTACAATATTTAACAAAATTTTATCTTATTGTCAAGATAATTTTTTGATTGCTGTTAGCATTTGGAGATACGACCATTAAGCAAAAAAAAATACTATCAAAATTTCGGAGTTAGAACTCGGAAGAATATTTATTATTTTCTCGGTTGAATTTTCTTTATATTATGGTGAATTTGTGTTCTTTGGATCAATGACACGCACATAGATTGATTAAAGAAATTTTTTTAAAAATGGAGTTAGAATTGTTAAGAATTAGCGTGTCTAGCTACGTACTGCTTTTTTCACTGCGGCAGTCAACGTGTTAACAAATTACAGAATAAATATGTCGTTTGCAGATGGCGTTCAATGGTGTTCAATGTGTATAAAGTAATGGAGGGGTGTTCTGAGAGTCTTGAATCGGTGCAGCTTGAAGCATTGTAAAACATTCAGACCACTCTATTAACATAATTCATTTACCTTCAATTCTGTACAGTTCACAGGCACTATGTATGTACACGTTGGAACAGATTCGTTTCCAACGGATTTTCTCTATATCGAGCATCGATAGAGTTCACGCGGTGTAACCTAACACGCTATACAAAATGGCGGAATCGATTCTTACAGGGGGGAAAGTACACGTGTAGCAAGAAAATCGTGGGCGATGACGTTAGTGCATCTCCGACGGGGCTTCCGGCTTTAATGGCCCCGGGACTCTATGATCAATAACAATACGTCAAAGACACGTATCACGACGCACAGTGGTGCAAAATCCCTAAAACGTACCGAAAATTCGTTTTCCATGCAAACAGCATTTTAACAAATTTTTTGCGGCAATATTGAAATACATTGACTATAGATTATAAAATAATTTAAAAAAAAAACAAATGTGGTATTTACTATTTAAGATGAATGAATTACGAATGACATGAATTAGGAACGTGCATATAATTAACTTTTTTTTTTCTTATTCGACGTCGCAATTTTTTGACCCAGCAGTTTTATTACTCCCGTCAATCCTACTAATTGTGTTTTACAAAAATATTTATTTCCTGGATTTCGCGATTTTTGTTTTTTTCTCGTTGGCACCCTTGCCTAGGACGATATTTTTCATGGGATTACTGGACCTGATACCCCCGCGTCACTATCGATTTACAAACTCGGAATGGAAAAAGACCACGAAAGACAATTACTTCCCCCCCCCCCAAAAAAAACAACACAAACTGTCTCAAAGATTTTGCATATTTATTTAACCTCTGTGCTTCTATGGTTGGGTGATCGCTAATCAAATTGTTCACACATCAATGTCAACGCGAATATCGTTACATACGTGGAGAGTACAGCGGAAAAACGATCATAGTCCATTCTAAACCGAAACTGAGATTTTAGCATCATCTGATAGAACTATAGGAGAAACGAGCATAGGCCAGACAAAATTAAGAGCCAAAGATTCGTGGATTCGGGAATGAACGATCAATGCCACAAGAATTGTAATTATCAGAGTCCAACTCAATAGATCGAAAGTTTGGACTATAAAAACAAATTGTACTTTCGTAAAATTTATGAATGATTAATATTCTTGAAAAGATTCAGACACGGATTATAAAAGAAGAATTGTAAATTTTGGATTGTGTATAGTGATGGTATGGCCAATTTTAAATATCCATATTTTTAAGTTTGTCCATAAAGAGAACAAATAGGACTATATCATCATTTCTTTCAAATTTTCAAATTGGGTCCTACTATTATAAAATTGCACTTCTTTAAAACAATTGCAAAATAAATGGTTAAAAAGTATTTGTTTTAACTGAAATAATTTTTATTAGGTACTCTTATGTCTCCACCATAAGCACCCACAAAGCTCATTTTGATTAGTTTGTTAGTTCAACAGTTATGATTTATTGAAAGAAGGTTGACAGTATATTTCAGATAGCTGTAGAATCAATAATTTAAATGATTTCCAAAAATCTTTCAAGATACGTTCATATATCACTAAAGACTACAACATATCCAAGTGTCAACAAAATCCAAAATGTTATTCCAAAAAGTGTCCGATTTTGTATGGAATGCCCCGTTCACAAAATTTGTTTTTTAAATACTAAAAATTTTACATTTCGTGACTATGATCATTTTTTCCCTTGGACTCTTCGTGTGTGTATGTTCTTTATTTCAGCCTCACAGAGAAAAAATTTGCATTTGGTTTACAGTTAACCTAAATCCACAGAACTAATTTAATCCACTCATTCGGTCTCGTTCACGTTATCTTTCCATTCCTTTCCGTCTTATTTTCCTAACTTACCATTACTTCTTCTATTATTGCTCTACTTATCGTTTTGCTTATTATCTATTTCTCATAACCATATCGCACTTCTCCCTTTTTCTCTTTTCATTTCAATTCCAGCTTTCCAAGCCATTCTTCTGTCAACTACATCTTCTAACCTAACTCCCCTTTCGAATTTCCCTGCAATCCCTAACTAAATAAATATTCCAACGTTCCATTTTCTCCCCTCTTCCTTTTCTCGTGTATCTGTTTCACCTTTTCTCCATTCCCACACCTCATGCTATTAGTCGACTCCCTAGTGGACTATATTTGTCCATACGACTTTCTGGAGTTCCGTGCAAAAAGAAAAGTTATTCAATCGTATACTTATAACCTCTCAGCTTCGGCGGAACCTGTCGCGCAACTGTACCGCTGTACGGACAGCTGTGCCACGGATTGTCACGTAAACGACGGTCAGTACATACACGCCTTTTCAACACGAAATAAACAAGTGAGCCACTGTAGTGGGGCGTATCGTTGAAAACTGTCACATACGAGGAAAACTACTATAATATTATTATGTAGTGACGTGCCGTTCCAAAAGATGACCTAGCGGGAGACCACTTATAGTAGCCGCGTACATTCAGCGCAGGATCAAGGGAGAGGTTAGGGGGGCTGTAACTCCTGGCCCCACATTCTCTCTTCTAACAAGGAAAGGTTCCGAACCCGACAATTCTGTTTTTAATGAAACTTCGCACGATTGTAGAGCATATTGAACTATGCTTGAAACGATATTTTTTTCGTGCCCGTTTTCACTCTGAAGGAGTGAAATCAGCCCTTAAAGTTTTCGCGTTTTTTTAACCAAGAGGGCTCTAGCAGAAGGTTCGACAGCCCCAAAATCTTAATCCAAACCTACATATAAAACCAAAAAAATTAAAAGGCTATATCTGATGTCTAATACAGTTCCATCATGTGACGGCGGCAACAGTGAACGAGGAATCCGCATATCGACCCACACAGCGACGCGGCGTTGCAAAACGAGAAAAGTTCAATGGCGATAGTCGTTCACACAGGGTCGAGAGGGAGAGAGGATAAATTTTTCCGCGACAGATTTCTCGGGAACCGACCTCGCAGATGAAACTGTACCCACGACGATAATCTCTGGTTGCGTGTACGCACGTGCCACCCGGTATCATCGTACGTTTTGCGCGTGCACGGACCGAGCACGGCCCGTCCCATCCGCTTTAAAGCACGGACCCGTTGCGCAGACGGCGAAGCGTGGCTGGCATTCGGGAACCGTCTGGAAGCGACAGATCAATATGGCCCCGGCTTTCCCGTTTCCGTCCTCGCCCCTCGACGGCCCCGGGCAACCCCTCGTTCTGTCTCACTCATTTCGCTCTCTGTTTCTCTCTCTCTCTCTCCCTCGCCTCTGGCCCACCTATCTCATGCACACAACAGCTGAACATTGGCATTGATTTTCACAAAGTTCAGGAAGCCTCCTGTAACGGAGTGTTATGACCGGATGGACGGACGCGGACTACGTACGTGTCCCCAGGCGTGTATACACACACGTTTCGGGAGGGGACGGGGGAGGGGGGGGGGAGCACGCACTGAAGGACGAAGAGACACACGATCCGATGATGCTCCATATCCTCGCCAGAGTTGGGCAGAATTTTATTCGAATGATACATATGTATCTAGTGAAAAGCAGCAGTATCTAACAGGGAAAGAACATCAACTGTCCAGGTTTCGGGTAATAGTTTACAATTCGGACGGTATATTCGATTTTCTTCAAACTTTAGTCTGTTGAAAGGGACTCTCTCTAAAAAGGCAAATGTCATTTTAAAAAATGTCGCAAACGTGTAACTCAGATGATACAAGTTAATTTTTATAAACTTCGAAATGTATCAGGGTTGGTGGTAGGTTGTTCTCAGCTCTTTTAGAGAATATAGAATACACCGGAAGTTCCCCTGTTGTCATCGACATTGTCCTTCGTGTCCAGTATTGACCCGTGAATTTGGCGGGAATTTTTAAATTTCGAACAGTAAACGAATAATTCTGTACTAAAATTGACTAAAAAAAAATGTACATGCAATGAACGTAGATTATAGATTAATAACTTGCTTTTGCCAGAATCGAATTTCAATTTTACTTTGGCTTTTTAACACTGTAGTAATCAACTACTGTCGTTAACGATAAATTCATCGAGTATACCAGAGTCGTATCGTTACACAAAAAATTCATTATTTTGCGGAAACTTCGCGTAAATCAGAGATACCTGTTTTGTCCACTCGTGCTTGCACGATCAAAGGTGGTCGTCGGTTAGCGCACGTAAAACGATAAAGCACACGCGATAAACAACAATTCTTCGTAGTAAATCATAGTAACAAGTACAACGCTTGGAACAAGTAAAAGATTCGTTTAAAACCATTTAAAGTCACACGTCGAATATCTCGATCCTGTTGTATTGAAATTTACAAATTGCGTAAAAAAGTATCGAACTACAGTCAGGAAGACGAATCGTCGTAAATATCGAAAAATTCAAAACATGTGACAACAGACAATTCAATTCAACGCCGGATCAAGGGCGGGGGTGTCTACGGGGGACTGTAGCCCTGGGGCCCATGTTCTAGGGCCCTTTTCTGAACCTTCCACTTCGTTATGATTAAATGTTATTTAATTTTATTTAAAAAATCTCAATTGTTGAAAATTTACGCATTTCGTTGTCCTGTTCTTTCACAATAATTACTTCATATTCATAATCAGCGCCCCCGGAAATCTATACACACTAGGTTTCTTCCAAATAAGCCCAATTTCTGAAATTTTGCTTCGCCATATTGGATTCGCCATTTTTTATTTCCAAAATCTGACTTCAAATGCGTAACCAGCCACTACAAAAACCTACAGATACTGATCATCTTAAAAATTTGTATGTTTCGTTAAATATAAACAAAGTAGCAACGAAATTGAAGATTTCGACTTAACAGATCGATAGAGAATTTCATTACGAAAAATTTATTAAAAAAAAACAAAAAGAGTATCAAATTTCCGCAAAAATTACGACCTGTAGACTGATCTGAAAAGAAACAAGTCATTATATACCACTGTGCGGCGGGCCAAAATTACAGGCAAGTTTAAACAATAAAAAAAATGGCGTCTCTCGAGAGCACGCACAGGGACGAAGGAGGAAATCAAAGAATCGCCGTGTAGCGTGTACGGACGGAACATGAAGGAGGGTGAAAAAAACGCACAATCGTTACACATCAACACATATATTTTTGCTTTTGCATTGTTTGCATACATACGATAAACAGTACAGTGTTACGCGTTCCTCGAGGTATGGTATACTAGAAAATTTTTTTCATTACCCACTACTACAATTGCTATTCGACGTATTGTTTCGTACTTCCGCATTATCTCCGTTCGGTGTGTAGTTGTCCTGCGTGACTATATGAGAAGTCCGTAAAAAAAAAGTAAAAAGAGAAGAAAAGAAAAGAAAAGAAAAAAATAAAATAAAACGGAACGAACGGATACAAGTGATGCGTGTGTCCGTGGAAAACACGACTGCGGTTTTTTGCAAAGAACAGAGATTTCGTGTCGTCCGGTACACACACGACAAACGTATGTATGAATTATTTGTGCGCTTTAACGGAGCGCGTTGCTTCTTCATATCCGAAAGAACGTGTTTCCAAAAAAGTTCATCGCAAAAAAAAAATGGCTTGTTGGTCGTCGACAAACCGAGACCCGGACAAAGTAGTACAGAATGCAATCGGCTATGACCGCGTGCGTGCCTACAGGAAGGGGAGAGGGGGGGAGGCAGTACACAAACCGGATGGTCCAGCGTCTATTACTCGCGGCGATCCTCCCCCCGAAATTTCGCTCGTCTGACCGACCGAGAATCGTGGGTAGTTAAGAACAACAATGTGTGTGTGTGTGTTTGTGTGTGGTGTATATAAACAGGTCCGCGCGTCCGGAACCAATTATCGCCCTGATCCGCAAAACATCCGTCCAAAAATAGTTTCGGGAAATTGAGCAAGCGATTTAAAAACGATCGATCCACGCGGGGGGAGGTAAAAGACAATGGGACATTAAGGGGAGGGTATGGTCGTGAACGGAAACTGGGCAACGATCGGCACTCAGACGACGAATTCGACGACTAAAATCGGAAACCTCCGATGTGGTCTGTACCCCGGTGCGGCAGAGGGAACACGAGGAACAAAACCATGTCCCTCTTTCACACACAAGCCAGCAAAAAAAAAAACCGCACACGGTTCCCTAGGGGATCCCAGTGTACTGGTGACAAAACACAAAGATAGATCTCGTCTCTGCGTGAGAAAGTTTCAACCGCCATTGTTTGTTTTTTATTTCTCGTTAACTTTCAATCGTCTCTGTTTACCTACGAAAATTCTTCTGCATAGGGGGATGGGTGGCAGGGGGGATTGAGACCCTAAAGTTTTTTTTTCGTGATCAACTCTTTTACATCGAAGGTAGAAACTACCTGCGCGCCTCGGACTAAAAAATATCACGTACAGCCTCTGTAAGTATTGCTACGGATCAATTGTGCTCCTTTTTTATCATCGGCCTTACCCTTTCGGTTTTTCTTTCCCTCCCTCTCTTCCTTTCTCTCTCTCTCTCTGTCGTTCGATCAAGCTCTCTCTCTCTCTCTCTCTCTCTCTCTCTCTCTCTCTCTCCCTCTCCCTCTCTCTAGGTATCTCGGTCGCATTCACACGCGCGCTCAGTCTCTCTCTCCCATACTCTCGGATAATTTTTTTCCACACGATATTTCGGTACAAACAGTTTTCGCTTACGCCTACGCGGATAGCCTCTCTACATGGTTGTTTCGCCGCGGATACAACGTGAAAAATCAAACACAACGCCGTGATTCACGATCAAACTGATATCCCCCGAGAAGCTATTCTCTCATCACCCCCGCCAGCGCGACAAGATGACGCGCAGGGGGAGGAGGACCGCAAAACTTAAGCTCCTGAGGGGCGGCGCACAGTAGTCCAGAATAAAAATGTAGCGGTTCATACGGTTATTCAGCTTAAGGAATCGAAAATTTTGTTCTCAAATCGAAGTAGGTAAATGAACACAATTTTTGTCAATTTTAGGTACCCCCTTTTCGATGACGTCATCGTGTGAAAGAGTCTGAAATTTTTATACTTTTGACAGATTAGTGATACAAAAGGGTCGAAAGAGAACATTAATGTATGGAACGAATCTTCAATAATTAATAATAAAGTTGATTTGACTTTTTTTTTTTAGAATAGAAGTTCTTTGTTTTTGACCATTTGAACTATTATATTTTGATTTTGGAGCAGTGTGCGACGACGTGATCGTGTATCTGTCGCGAGAACCGTCTTCTCGCCGCTCATCATTATCATTGTGCCGATCCGTTTTGTACAAATATATAATTCGTATATACAAAAAGAAGAACCGCACACGACACGCCCCGCGAGTCCACACACACGCGACGAGGATTCTACCACCCCGGGAACACGATAACCGACAAACGTGTGTTGTCTTTGCTTTTTTTTTACTCTCTCTTGCATTATCGATTCCTCTCTTATCGCCCCACCCCCCTTTTAACGTTTTTTTCTTTTTAGACATTAGCGAGTGTATGGTTCCTATTTGACGGGCGTTACTTTATTTTCATCGGCAAAATGAAAAACCAAAAGGCCCTCACTTAAAGTCTAGCGATTAACTAAAGGCGAAAAGTGAACGTTACACACGCAGACAGACGCACACACACACACACACACACAAATAATCCCAGATATATCGTGATCAGTTTCTTCTTTCGTATTGTTTTTCTTTCGTTTTCTCCAGCACAATATTGGACAAGAACGATGCTAGCCCTCCCCCTCAATGATGTTTTCGATTACAAGGTTTTATGATATTCCACGCAATCGATCCGTAATCTTCTCCAGATAGACACAGAGAGAGAGAGAGAATGAGTGAGAGAGAGAGAGAGAGAGGGGGGAAACGATCAAAAAGAAAAAGACGATATTATGCGTGTGTTCGAACGTCTCACGAAAACTAGAAGGAAAATTTAAAGCGTAGAAACGGCTCTCTTGGGCGGCGCGGTACACAATCGGGCCCCATTAAATCCGGAGAGTCGAAACGAAACAGAGAGAGAGAGAGAGAGAGAGAGAGAGAATGGTAAATGAACGAAAAAAAAATATACATATACAGAAACGAAAGATAATAATTTAAATCGATAATAACACGCGAAAAAAACGAATGTAACTTTTCTTTTGTACACTTAAAAATGGTTACTCCTTTAGTCATACGTTTTATTAATTAATGTGGTATGTACACATATACACAATGTACAAGAAAAAACCCGTACGCTGGGTCCTGAAATATTTACGATCCGCCGTTGTTTCCTTTCTCTTATTTTTTGTTTTTCCTCTTATGATACAACGAGTTGTGTAACAAGTAGAAAGAGTATACAAATAAACGATTAGAAACTGGACGAACCCGTCGGAGGGGTATCCTGGCCGCCGGATCGGTTCAACCACCGAAGCGACACGCGTGCGGCTCGACTTCGGTTAATCCGCGAATCACGCGATATGCAGCGTGGTAAAAATAAAGTACAATACACAACCGTCCAATTCTGTGACGGTATCATCATGTTTTTACGTGTTTATATGTGTGTCTATCAGTGTGTGTGTGTGTGTGTGTGTGTACGAATGTATACGTGTGAAGCACCTTCATGGCTTGTGTGTGTACGAATGTGTGTTGTTTGTGTGTGTGTGTGTGTGTCTGTGCTGGTACGTTGTACAATAAAAAGAAAAAGTTACGCGAAAACTGTTTCGCGCTACAACAAACAATAAAGGCCACACATCGAGCCTAAGTACAAACCCAAACCGGACACAAGGTCTCGCCTACTCCGGCGACGACGTTCCTCTCTATACATTTTTTTTTGTTCGTACGGAATCCGACAAAAACCACCCACGTGTATTTTTCTTGCTCGCCTTCTTTTTTTTTTCTTTATTCCACATCTTTCGCCGCGGGCAATTAACCGTTCTACAGATAATCCCATATATGTACAACGCGTATGTGTTTCCTCCTCTCTATATATGCCACCTTGTGTCTGTGCAGCACCGACGCCAGCGTGCAAAATTTGCCAAAGACTTCTTCTCAAGACCGGTCAAAAAACAATTCGATCGGACCGGATCCGATCGAAACCACAATTCGTTGTCTCGCGCCAGGGGAACCGAACGATCATCTCACCCCCAGCGATGAAGACGACGTATTACACGTACGGTACGCGTCCGACACGCTGGAAACTGAAATCGTCCGGTTTCTGCAACCCCTCGAACAATATTTGACGCGCGTCAGAAGACAACAAACGCTCGTTGAAAATCCAATTTTTTACCACCGACAACGTCTTTGGCTCGAGTCGAGGCATGTTTGGCCACACACCAACCCAGGCCGAAACATGCCGATCACCACCATTTACCAAAATTGTATTTTGTGTGTTTTCGGTGGAACCCTCACGGTTCCACCATGATTCCAACCCTCCTTTGGCGAGGGTGCAAAATTTGAGCCCCGATTGAACATTTTGTTTACGGAGAATCCCTTTAAGTTTCTCTCTCCTTCTTCACCTTCAGACCGGAGCCCGTGGTGTCGTCGCCCAAAATGGTGGCGATCTCGCCCTGCATGAACGCCCACGGGACTTGGCTGTTCGCCAGCGGACACTTCTCCCCGCTCGGGCAATAAACCTGGAAAAATGAAAAAGACGATTTGCATGAACTACCCCCGAACCGAATCACGAACGGTTTTAGGATTCTCCCTCCACGCGCTGATTAAATCGGTATATTAACCCTTTGCGGTCCGTAAGTATTTTAATAGTGTACACACACCAACGCAGGGTAAAAATAAAAGCGTTGTCCAGGTCACACTGGAAATAGGACCTACTGGAACAAAATCATTGTCCCTAATCACACTGAATATTGAACTTACTAGAGTAAAATCGTTGTCCTTAGTCATACTAGACATAGAACCTACTAGAATAAAATCGTTATCCAGGTCACCACTAGACCTAGGACCTACTAAAATAAAATTGTTGTACAGTTGACACTGGACACTGTACCTACCACAATAGAATAAAATCATTGTCCATGTCGCCACTAGACCTAGGACCTACTAGAATAAAATCGTTGTTCAGGTTACACTGGACATTGTACCTACTACAATAGAATAAAATCATTGTCCAGCTTACCACTGGGCATTGGACCTTTTAGACCAAAATCATTATCCCTAGTCACACTAGACATAGGACCGCAAAGGGGTAACCACTTAAACCAGTTGTGGCTGACTTCGTTTCCGCCCGACTATCACACGTACATGCATTCGTTCGCTTTTAAAATTCTTCGAGCAATAGAAAAAGATAGATGCACATAAATTGTCAAACAATACCGACTGTGGCGTAACACGGGTTTAATACCGAAGGACATTCGTCTGTGGTGTATTAACGCATTACCCACCGGATTGCAACTCAATAGATTTTCGGTAGATCCGCAACAATCAAAAGCCAGGGAACTATTATTGAAAGGTTCAATTTCACAGTAAGCAAATTACATTCATGAAAAATAGCAAGAACTCTAATAGAAAAACGTAACAATTCCTTCATTAACCTAGGGCCGGATTAAGACCTTCAGAGACCTAAGCACCTAAAAGAATTTAGTACTTTTGTCATAACTTTTACCAGGCATGTATTTGTCAGAAACAGAAGAAAAGATTATTTTTATGCAAGAAAATTTTTAATATCGCTAAATCTGAAGAAGCAATGGTATCCTCGATACTGGTGTATCAAAAGTTTATTCTTATTACATATTTTTAAAAAGATATATTGAAATTGGTCCATGGTAAATATATGGCAATGGAAAATGTCTGTGGCGCTCCCTTCCCTCGATGCCTTAAACACGTACTTATTTTGCTTAGTGGTTATGTGGCACTGCGCTTTAACCCTAATCTAAGAGTAAATTAAAAAGCTTCTTATCTCTGTATGTACTTAAATTTAGGAGTCTATTAAATAGGCTACCGGTCAGTAAAGTGTTAACCCCAATCGAAAAAATGAAGAAACTGTAAAGAACACGTACCTCTGAGCCGGCACCCTGTCTCTTTATGCTCTCCCGGCTGCACGGGAAGCAGAATTTGTGATGCGGTACGCTGGGACATTGCACGAAGTGCGTGTCCTCGAGCCGTTCTTGACACAGGGTGCATTTCAGTATCGGCGCAGACACTTGTTCCGCTCCGGGGACCTGAGCGACCGCTAATTCGGTCGATGTCGTCACGGTCGTGGACGACACGTGCCTCGAGCCACTGGACCTCCTACCTGATCCTACATTTAAAAGAAATAAGAAAGAAAAACAAGACACTTATTTAAACGTATTCCAAGAGGCCACTGTTACGCGAGGAACAGAACAGGAAGAGTGTTCGTGACAGGATACGAATATACACTACCGCTCATAAGTATTGGGGACCAACTGGTCCAGATAAAGAAAATATGATGTGTTTCGTAAGAATTATACAGGGTCTCCCAAAATGATGGGACAAACTACGACATACATATTCCTCGTGCAAATACAAGTCGAAAAGTCCTTTACCATTTTGTAATCTGAAGCTCCATTTCGGAGATATTAGCAGTCGAACGAACCCCAATCAGCTGAGCAGTCGGCCACACGTGTGCGCAGACACACAGTTATGAAGCGCGCGACCCAGCTGACTGGCCTCTGCTTCTTGACTGTTCCTGCGCGCACGTGTGGCCGACCGCTCAGCTAACTGGAGTTTGTTTAATTGTTGATATCTCAGAAATGGAGCTAAAGGTTACAAAATGGTAGAGGACTTTTCGATTTGTATTTGCATGAGGAATATGCATGTTACAGATTGTCCCACATTTTTGGGACATCCTTGTATATCCCTTAAACAACTAATTTCGTAAGGGCTCGTCAAATTTATAGTGCGTACTCGATAAACACGTCCTAATACTCGATGAGCGGAACTGTATTGTCGTCTTTTACCTGAACTGTTCGGGCTGTGCTGCGAACCTCTGGATGCGCTTCGTTGTTGGACATTCGTTGCCGTGGTCGGAGGGCTTCTGCTGGTCGGGCTTGGATTGTTCGGTGGCTGCGGCACCGATTCCGGTGACGCAAGATTGTCAGCGACGGACATTAGCGCGGCCATCGGCGACGGGCCATTCGTCGAACCCTGAAGAGTAAATAATTAACGGTTCGATTTGCATTGTCGCGGATACAAACATCTATAAATAGAACAACCTTGCACGCCAAGAGAACCCGCGAATATGTAATATCGTTTAAGGATCGGTTGGACATGCAAATGGGATTTCCAGAATCCCCCCCCCCCACTTTCCTAAGATTATCATATGAACTTAATTACCTGGTGGTGATTTGATTGCTGATTATCATTCGAGCCTTCTTGGGCGGGTGGTGGCGGTGGCGGAGGACTCGTTCGTGGACGAAGCGGAGAGCCTCCGCCGTTCGCCGCCACGTTCGCCGGCGCCAACGGGATGGAGGGGCCAACGTATGATCCTGAAATTCGAGTTAGTTCAATGGACCACCTAGACACGCATACACCACACGTTTTGCGCGCTATTGGTTCCGTTCGTATAGGCACAGACGAGATATAAGCATAGACCTAACATCTTATGGGACTTAGTGTCCCATGGAAATCACGCTGGTTTGAGCGCACCTCTACATAAAAGTTGCCGATTTCAGGAACTACGTTCGACACCGTGATAACGCACAGCACACACACACCCGTGACTGCATATAGCGATACATACATACATTATTACCCCGGTTTCGCTAGCAAGGAATGGAATAATGAAATGTTACGGAGGCTTCTGACGCCCCCGAAGCATGGGACAGAAAATTACATTGCATGTTAGGTCTATTCTTATACCTCGTCGGTGATATAGGTTCCGTCCGTACCGATTCCGTGCATATACAGTCGAAGAAAAAAATATCCATGCGCTAGTGACTTATCTCTAAACTGGGGATGATTATGCATTTATAGCATCTTTTAACTTGGGAAATGCAATAAAATAAAGGTTTTAATAAAGTTTAATGCTATTATGTGTTACTATTAACGCAGTAAAGCCTCTAGTAGAGAATTCAAAATTCTGCTACATTTTAATTTTTAGATATCAGTATCTGAAATTGTGGATTTGTATAAACTTCCGCTGTCTACTCATCACAAACCAACGATACTATTTTCATCTACAGTATTAAGTCAAGAATAATGTACTCCCAAGTATACTGAAACAAGTCAGCTTTATACAGAAGTATAATAACCCGATGATCATTTTTAACCTGTTATTACACTACAAACAGTATTGTTAGTTTATGGAAAGAATCATGGATGTATGGATACTTTTTTCTGCTCACTGTAGGTTCCGTGCGTATTGGTTCCATGTGTACAAGTCCGCGGTGCTATCTATCGTGACGTGACGGAACGCGATCGCTAGTCGCGTCGTCGAATACAGCCCGTACGATCTTCCGAAGCTGGTTTCTTATCTATTTACCATTTTTCTCGGAAACACAGCCATCAAAAGTATTTCTGGCTACACGACTTTTTAACAAGGCAAATGATTCAGATGGGAAGACAGAAATACATAGATATCCTTTGGTCCCTCCGTCGAATCGTGATTACACACGGATTGACGACGGGGAGCACGCACGACGACTGTTTTTTTTATTGTCCGTCGCATCGGTCCTGGGAACGCCGTTCTCTGCAAACGCGCTCAAAGACGCGGGAGGAGGGGGGGGTGAGTTCGACCGACTTTACGAACACGCCACACACTACGGGCTCTGCTGAATTATCAGCTGTCCGTTAAATCGCGCGAATTTCAAATATTACTCCCGGGGGCAGAGGATTTATATTCCGTAAGGAGAAGACACGCCCGTGGAAGAAGAACGTGCCTTCGGTGTTATATCGGGTCGAGAGTTGTGTACGGAATTGCTTTTCGTGACTTATTTACTTTTCATGGACGCGATCGTCGCCTGTACACACCGCGGAATGTAGAGTATCCCCCCCTCCTGGGTGCCTGAATACTACAGGGACGAGGTTACGCATTCTGGCATTGTTTACGATTCCACGGCGCTTCGGCCATCTTGGGGCAACCACAACCGATAAATCATTAATGCCAGACACACGTGAATATCGAGGATCCCGTTGCATAAATTCAATTCGTATGATACCACCGTGTCGTGTATTATGCTGATATCGTAAGATATCATGTAAGAATACACATGATGATATTATACATATTTAGGAACATACGAACCGATGATTGTGTACCCCTGCGAGCAAACTCGACTTCCGCTAGGGGAGAAAGTGATGTAAGGGAAAGACCTCCTACCACTTGGTCTCGGAGTTACTGAAATTTATACCAAATTAACATTCGGTTTAACATTTATTTCAGTATTTGAAGTAACGCTAATTCCAGCGGAAGTCAAGTTTGCACGACAGTGTACAATATCACCACGCACTATCATAATTTAACCCGTGGCTGTCACACTGGGTCGAAATGACCCGAAATATGACTTTGAAGGAAAATATGTGCTATTGTGACATCATTGAAAATATGGTGCTACTGGCGCCATGTAATAATTTCAGTGTATCGTAAAAGAAACTTTGTTCGACAATTTTTTTTAAACATAATGATACTTTGAATGTTAATTTGTACAATGAAAATATATTCTGCAATGTATAAACATTATCTTAGAATTTTTTCGACTTAATTTAACAGATTTTTAACAGCAGTCAGATTGAAAATTAGCTTGGGTCGAATCGACCCAGTATGTGGCGACTTCGTTCCGAAAAAATAAAGGTGTGTGACAACGGAGGGATAATATCATGGATATTTTATGATTATTAACGATATATTATCGTGTGCTGCCATACGGTGACATATACATGTATACATATAATATTAACCCTCGCATAACAATGGCTGGGTCACTTCGTTCAGTATGCCTCGATGTTGATTCAGGAATGAAGATGTGTCTGACGAATTAACGAAAATCAATTTTCACGAAAATGCAAATTTTATATTATTCTTCATAAAATGTTTGTAATGGAATGTAATATTTTCATATGTGTGTATATAGTGCCTAGTATGGGTCACACGTGACCTGGCCATAGGCTTT
This sequence comes from Dufourea novaeangliae, assembly GCF_001272555.1. Lineage (NCBI taxonomy): Eukaryota > Metazoa > Arthropoda > Insecta > Hymenoptera > Halictidae > Dufourea > Dufourea novaeangliae. The sequence continues at coordinate 40,006 of NW_015374029.1, read as the reverse complement.
CACGTCTGTCATCGAGGGTTAAATAATATTTTATTTTAGATAACATATTACCATATAATTTTATAATATTTTCTTATTACGTTGTCATAATTTCAAATAGTGCCGATGTTATAGATATGTATACGATAGCAAAAATAGTATGATTTTACTACAATTATATAGATTGTATTTCTTTCTTAACCTACTGAACACCAAAGAATATTCCATGTAACCTTCAAATTAACCGTAAAGCCTCTACAAAAAAGTTATATCATTACACTCCCAGAAGAAATAGTCTGTTTTGTTTCAAGGATACGTTATTCAATCTTAAAAACGTATATATAAAGTAAATTCATGAAATGTTACGATACATACTTTAAATTGTTAATTTTATTCAAAATCGATCATTAAATACAACATGCAGGTATTTAAACCACCTCTTTAATATTTCATGAAAACGTGCTGTCTGTTGCCGCCGTTAAAAGCGCGCGTTCTTCCTTCACCGAATCGATTATACATTAAGAAAGGTCAACAAACAACCACGCGGCCGCCTGGTTTTCTCCAATTTACAAAACTCTTATATCAATATTCGAGAACGAAAAAAAGTGTCTGCTCTTGCCCACGCGTTGAATATCGTCACGACCCTGGACAACTATCTAACATTAGTATCGCACAGTAAAAAATATACACTTAGCGTGCCTTCATAACCTATTTCATGTTCACTTTCTTTAACTCTCTTGGTGGCCACAAGCCGAAACATCTTGGGGCCACAAATACCTTGAGCCGATATAACAAAGTAACGAAAGAATAATTCTTTCCACTTTTTTTATATAATACGAAATACAAAAAAACCGTAAAATAATTATTAAAACAAATGTGTCAATTTTAATAGATATCTTCAAGAATGCATATTTTCCAAGGTATTTCTAGACGGTACACAAAAGATTAAGTACTCGGAGGGTTAAAAGAAAGAGAAAAAAAACAGGTTTTTCTATAAGTGGTTGTACTCTAATAAATTGCAATCATTCATGGCAATCAATCACGAAGGCACTTTCTAATTCCCAGGAAAGCTACCGGATTCAGAAATCTTCTACACAGTCTTCCCAGCGGTCTCTTCTGAATTTACTGACAACGCACTACTTCTCGGCGTTATCATCTCATTATTTTTCCAAGCGATGTTTACACGTTTCCAAACTCCCGTTCCCCTCCTATACGGAGAATCGTATTCCCCCAGTGCGAGATAAGCACGGAATCGATATTAAAAGGCACGATTTCGTCACGTTCCACGGTAGGACCGTGACACGCGATATCCTCCTATCCCCAGCTATTCCAGTGCAACGCAGCATCCACACGTAGATCCTCCCCACCCTCACCCCCTCACTCCTAACCCCCTGACGGAGCCAAAGCGTACGAGTCACACCGCAAGGTCTTCTTTCTCTCTCTCACATACACGACTAGAGAGATCGTGTGTGCCTGTGTGTGTGGTTTGTCATCGAGAAGACGTGTGACCGGTACTTTTCCGTGACGCGGTGACTCTGATAGAGCGAGGACCGCCGGCTGGCCGAGGCGTCCCTCTCTATCCGTCTTGAATCATGCGAAGAAACGTAGCACACGTTGCTGCAGCGGCCACAGAGAGGAAGCGAAGCAAACTAGTTGACACGCGGTAGGGTGAGGAGGGAGGCAAGCGGTCGTCGTCGGGGCATGGAAGAGGACGACGCACATGCGCGGTTTTATAACAGAGAGACACAACATCGCATCACGCACGTAGGCGGCCCCCGGCTTAGTCACACTCTGCACTTTGTATATCGCCTGTTCTAACCGGTCAACTATACACGGTGGCCTTGTTTCGAAAGTATGACCCAACCCAGCCCCGCACGTCGTTGACGCCGCTGTCACACGCGTTGCACGGCTGACGCGTCCTCTAGACACAGTGGCCCGAAAGTTTTTAGGAACACACAACGGAGATAACCTTGAAAGCACTGTTAATGAAACGAGAAAAGAACATGTTTTTTCTTTGCGAATAGTGGAATCAAAGTAGTGTTGAATTTATGGGCTCGGGAAACAAAATTATCGGGCTTGTAAGGGATGAACACGCAATAAAAGTATACACGATACAGTAAGAATAATGTGGGGGGTTAGGTTGCTATATTACTGTGGTGACATACACGTTATGGGCAGCTCCGTGAAATTGTTTGCTCCTCGAAGTGATCGAGAGAAAAATTGATATTTTGATCATTTATTCGAATTTAGTTCTATGACGTGTTTTACAGAACTACCCGGTATATGATACGCGACGAGCAGCCACGCACGACGGGACGAACGCGATAATCGTTCAGTGACGTAGGACGAAGGCAATGTGTATGTGTACGTGCTCTCTCTTTCTCTCTCTGTGCCTGTGCACACGGTGGATCGATGGAGAGTACAGTTGAGAACTCGCGAAGCGTAGCAGCGATCATTTCGAAATAAGACAAAGCTCGTTCTTGTTACTACCGTTGACGGAGTGCGCCGTTTCTCACAAGTCGGTGGTCTCTCTCTGCTTCGTGTTGCGCATGCATATGTATATACTTATATACTATTATGTACGTGTATCGGACCAATCGGGCGTAAAACGATACGTGGTTTCCGTCGCATAATTGCGCGAGATTCTTGTCATTCCAAAAACCTACTTCGGCTGTGCATGCATGATTGAATGTAGAAGAGAGAGGTCATTGGTTTGAACAATGAAGAAAAAAATAAATATAAAGGGGAAGGATATTATATATGATAGAGGACCTCGGTTCAATATATTCCTGTATCAGATTAATCTATGGAATTGATGAAAGCCTTTTATGCACTTTACTCTCCATTAGCGGGTAGGAGTGCTCGACGTGTATACAGGGTGTCCGCGCGAACCGTCTGCAGTCAGTTATTTCCTAAACTATTTGAAATACGAGAAAATTGATTATATAAAATTGAATGGCACGAGGGGGTTAATTTTAACGGACTATGGCACATTTTTCTTCACATTAGTATTTTAAGAGATATAAAGGTCAAGTTTGATTTTTTAAATGGAATTATACATTCTTTTTTAGATCACTTTGTAGTGCGTTTTAAGACGAATTCGGTAACCCTTAATGTATACATCCTTTCCAAATAGTTCTCGAGATATTGCGCTTACAAATTTACTGATTTTCAACGGAAGAAAACCTGCTCGAGTAGCAAGTATCGGAGGTGGTCTTGTTAGCGCCTCAGTGCCACGTAATCAGTAAATTTGTAAGCGCAATATTTCAGAAATTTTTTGAAAAAGGGTATATATATTAAAGGTTTCTGAATTTGTCTTGAAACAAATTATCAAGTGATCTAAAAAGAAATATACAATTACATTTAAAAAACCAAACTTGACCTTCAATATCTTAAAATAATAATGCTAAGAGACATTTGTGCTAGGCCGTTAATTAGCCCCCTCGTGCCATTCAATCTTATGTAAACAATTTCCTTGTATTTCTAATAGTTTAGGAAACATGGAGTGTACACTGTTCGCGCCGACATCCTGTATAAGTTAACTTCCTTCGCTATTAGGTGTACAAATTAATTCGTAGCATCCTTTTCATATATTTATTTACTTTCAAAAAACCAAAATACCAGTGTAGTCTTGAAAATATTCTTCACCATTCTCTGCGCATTTACGCTATTTCTGGGGTAGTTTGACGAATACCCTCTCGAAAAAATGATGGCGGTGATGAATCAATATTTAATTGTGGGAGTCGCGAATTAATTTGTACACCTAATATACGTATATGGAAAATTGAGCGACGGGAGTTTATAATGTGCACGGACAGAACGTGAAACGGACAAAAATAAATTGAAGTATAACCGAGACGGGAAAATACAATGGCGTATACATGCGGTCAGACAATTCTACGCACAGAATTACATATAGATATACATACACTGTTTAACGAGATAAGGCCACGAGGTAGGCGAGCGTTTGTTACGTCTGCTCACGATACCCGAGGCGCGCACATTTATTCAAATTCGTAACGTGTACAATAAATACAATTACGAAACCGATCACGTGATAAATTTATCGTTTTTTCCGATTTGAATTTATCAGGCACGAGCCTCGATCGGGACCAAGCGTTAGCCTATGCAAGAGAAAGAGAGAGAAAAAAAATGGCGACAGAACACACTTTCGGAAACTTTCTGTCCTAGCCGGTGTTTATTTCCAGACCCTAATCTTTGCCAACCGTAATCTATTTTTATCAAAAACGCGCATACGTAAACGTGTATGTTGTCTCTCGAGCGGAAACGATACCTTCGAAGATAAAATGAAAGCACAGAAATAAAAATAAAAAGGCCGGAATAAAAATTTTTCTGCGAGAATTCTAACGTATCTTGGGTCAGGTCGGCTCAACAGTATTTACAACAAGGGTAACGGTTCGCTAGCTATCCCTGAACGGCTACAAATGAATTTCTATATCGTACAGACAACGGACCGTGCATTCCGTTTCTAAAATACCTGATCCGGTACAATTTCTATAGCTCCCCTCCAGGCAATTTAAATGGAACGGTTTTTAAAAATCCGTTAGGTCATTGGAACAGGATCCTACCGACGCTTGATTTTTCCATTAGACCGTTTCGAGGGCTGATAATAAAATTGTAAATTACCCCCTTCGACGTTACTATGAGGACTCGGAGGAACGGTTTAAGGTCAGGTAACACAAAAATACCTGAAGCGAGGTAAAACCCACACTGTTATTGCCGTTAGTTCACAGAAGTATTTCTACTCATGTCTAATAAAATTAAAGTCCAATAAATTTTGCGAATTTCTTCACTAATTAGTGCAAATCCCTCGTTTTTATAGAATTTCACGTTAGATGTATTGTATTACTTTCAGCTGGTGCGACGCGTGTTACGTTTCAGGTTAGGTTAAAAAACACGATTATAATTTCGGTTACGTAATAAAAACGTGAATGAAGAAAATCAATATGACTTTTTTCGTCGATGACAGAAATATCACAGACGGCGTTAACAACACCACGGGGTAAATAACTAATATATTTGAACAGAATACATGGTAATAATTGAGCCCCCCCCCACCCCCGTGTAAGTACGAGTGAAAAATTTCCAGACGCGGCGAAACAGACGACTGTCCTGCACGGGCACTGCAGCGGCGAGCGTGCCATTCGATAACCGTAAACAGACACACACATACACGCGTTAAGGTCGAATTAGAAAGTGGCCAGTGTCGAAATAACGGTCGATGACCAAGGTCACCCCGGTTGTACGTAGGTACGTAGAGGTGGCGGGCAACACGAACGACGACGAACACGCGCAGCGCGAACTAACTCTAGCAACGTCAACTCTGCCTCGTCAATGAGAGAGCCTACTATGAAAAAGAGCGCAAGAAAAAGGGGGCCATACTACAGTTACCTTCGCGATGCAGCAAAATACAATCGCGCTGCTACAGACACGAGAACCGGTTTTCACGAAAGTACTCCACACTGACACTAACAAATTAACAGCACGAATGATTTTACGTCGAAAAAAAATGTTACTTTCTATTCGATGCTATATATATATACACATGTTTCGAAAGTAATATGGCTCACGATCCATAATAGGTAGTAAACACTGCTTGGTTCATGAAACATAATACGCAGGGAGTACAAAGGTCTGGACTTTGGGAACATATACATTGTTGTTGGTTGTACATTTTCTAACTAGCCTGATCCCCCAACTCTCTTCGTTACGATTCGCTTAGTGAAATTATACTCGCAAAATGTTCGCTTAACGATGAGATTTGTATTAAGCAACACAACGGTCTCATTCATTGTATCTAAAAATACCGTGTGACGTCACTCGATTGGACGTCACGGCGCGGCAACTCGGGGTATATCTTTTGGTCGTCTCATCACGTGCTCAACGTACGTCGTCTACTGTATACGCGTTTGGACGACTGGCTGTTTCGTCCTGAATGAAGGAACCGGCTGTGAAACAGAAGGAGGAGGGAAAAGCCTGTCGGCAAGCCCCAACCAGCTGTAGGAAGAAGAAAGACAGAAAGAAGACACGACTTCCTTTAACCGTGATGATTCTTCGAAGCCCGAAGGAAGGCTGTGGAGGCACACGCGTGTTTTAACACACACGCATGCGGCTCTTTTCTCTTGCCAGATGGCCACGCGCGCACGACTGAAACGCATTCCTATTTTTACTACCAACCGATAAAATCGCGAGAAAGACCGTTTGCTCGAGAAACGCTCGAGATACGTTACTTTCGTGTGATATATATAAGGACAACGGATATTGTCCAGGTTGCAATTAATTATACACATCCGAACGTTAAAATGCCTAGGGATATCTATACATTGTCTTCCAACGATCATTTAGCCTTTCATTGAACGCAGTGAATCGAAAGCAGTTCAGTCATACACACTACCATCCATTGATATTTGGACACACATAATTTTTTCTTTGTCTCTCGATATTTCTCTAATTTCCACAGTATTTCCTTGAATAACCATTAATCTATATTAGGCGTAACAATAAACTATATCGTTACACTGAAACTATATCGAACCCAAAATAATTATACCATTAGCTTGTTCATGGCATCAATAACAGTGATAAAAGACTCCTTGGGTCGGGACTCCGCCCAGTGTCAAAATTACATATGGACGGCAGTGTCTACAGAAATAAAGTTCCGAGAAAAATGAGGGGGGTCTTTGTGTGATACTGTCAGATTTCACGGGCGGAAATACAACACGAGCGTATCTTGTTTCCATCCGCGAAACTCACCGTTCGACTTGAACGTAGTGGCGGTCTCGAAACTGGGTGCCCTCACAGGATGCTTCTCCTTGCTTCTGTCCTGAACGTAGCTGACGGCCAGGCTCACAGCTGGCAAGGAATCGCCCCTGGTCAATGGCGGCCTGACCGGATGCTGTTCTTCCAAAGAAAGCCTCTTCTCCGCGTGCTCGTCCTCGTCGATGGTCGAGATACCACGTTTTAACTGTGCGATACCTCTGTTGTGGCTGAGGTTCACGTGATGCGCAACGGCGGCTAGGTGGGCGTTCGGGATTCTCACGTTGTTACTCCTCATGCCATTTTGGATTTCATGAGTCTCCTCGTGTTGCCGCGAGATCTGTTGCCTCGAGGTGCCGGAATTGAATTCGGTGATCGAGTTTCGATGGTGAAGCTGCGAGTAACCGGCGATATTGTGATGCCTCGAATGGCTCTGGCTGGTGTTCTGTATCGGTAGAACGTCCAAATTCGTGGCGCCGTTGTGCTCGGCGTGACCGGTCGTTCTGTACGTCTTCGACGTCGAGGATCTAGCCTCTTGAAAACCGTGCGCCTTTTTCATCTGTTTAGCAGACTCCAGTACCAAATCTATTCTGTCGGCACCCTCGTAGTTCACGCAACCGCGGCACACCGGTTCCGAATAGTCCAAGATCATGGCCCAGGGCATCCTGGGCAGATCGCACAAGTAGCACTGCGTTCTCTTCCCCATCATTTTTGCCAGACTGCTGTACCGTCTGTGAATATGTATATATATGTACGGGCGAGTCACGATCCGTACCAGTTATCACTCCACATCCACTTTAACACGACTGTTATATATCCCCCGTTTCCCGATCCTTCTTCCCACGCACTCGGAAACGACGCGCACAAAGACGATGACGATTCCTTTTTTTTTTACAGCATATTCGCGAGAAACCGTGCAACACGAGCCTCCGGCGTATAAAACACCAAGTAAACCAACTTCACACCCGTCAGGGTAATAATAATCACTGCGCTGAATAACGTATTCTCACCAAGAATGTTTCACCACCGTCTCCTTTTTTTTCCACTCTTCGACGATGCCGCACAGTTACATGGGAATCGACGCGGCGAGAACGACGCTCGAGGTGTAGTTCGTCGATTATTCCGTACGCCGGGGTTTCAGCAGCGAAGCGCATATAATTACGACCGGCCGAACCCGAAGAGGATAGGCTACGCGCGCCGTGCTGGCGGAGCGCGCGCGGAGAGAAAGAAAAAGGAGCACGATTATTCGGACGCCAGGATTATTTTTGCCACGGCTTGTGCGCCTCTTCTAGCTGTATGAATCGACGTGTTTGAAAAAAAAAACAGCTAACGAAGAAGCGTTGTTAATGCAATATGCATGTACACACACACACACACACACACAGGTAGGCGCAGGGAACTGTATTCTAGGTTGAACACGAGACACACCGAAAGTAATAATCGTATGCGCGAGGCGGTTCGCGGGACACGACGACAACGTGCGGCTCGCTCGTCTGGTTGCCGTACGAGGAGACGAACGCTCGAGAATGCGGCGGTAAAGCGAAGCTACGGGTGTCGCTCTCCTCTCTCCCTTGCCCGCGCCCTCCCTCCCGTCTTCTGGCTCGCTGCTGCTCGTTCCAGCCCCTTGCCCCTCCACCCACTTACACGGTGCACGATTCGACACGACGACGACGACGACACAACGACGGCTACGACGCGCTCCGCCAATCGGGCGTTGTGGCGTCATGGTGCATGACGTCATAATCGCGAGGCTGCGCATGCGCATCGCCCGGTGCCCTAGGGGGACACGTAGTCAGCGACCGGGACTTGAGCGCGGCGGCGAACACAGCAGACCGATAAGGAGGGAGAAGGATCGCGAGATACCCCCATTGGCGTGAGAGAGACGGGGCGATTAGAAGGCGCGCGCACTCTCACGTCGTGTGTATACCCGCTGTTCGCAACGAGAGGTCCACTTTACACTCGAGAAAATGCTGCTAACGAACCTAACTCTGGATTTCCACTGAATATGGATGGTTCTACTAACGTGTACTGTGAATTGAATCCGACGATTGTTTATCCCCGTTAGATTATTTAATACAGTATATATACTTCAACCATCCGTCTTTGTTTCTTCCTGCTTCGTTTTTTTTTGTTTTAATGCGAGGAGAAGTCGACGAGACAAATCTCACGGCGCATAAAAATTGGAAAAGGACCCCACCCATTTGTAACCTCTGGCGTGCAGCAATTATTTGACACGACATTTTATTGTACGTGGTTATTTAAATAAAAAATTCGTTTGTTATTTCTTCTCTTCATTTATATCTTATCGCCTGTGATCTATGGTTATTATTCGACTGCCGAAGTTTATACATCTATAGAATGTACTAGGTTATAAAATATAATGGAACTGAACTATTAAACCGAGTTAAACAATATTGTTATTTATTACTACACTGCGAATTTTATGCATTTATAATATTTATAATGGTCTATAATTCAGTACAACAAAATCTTTGATAAAGTTCACTGAACTTTTTATTTTATTTGCGAATAGAACTTTTAATAAAGTGAACAGTTTTTATTTTAGTTGCAATTTATATAAATTTTTGCACAAGAATCTACATTTTCATAAACATCCGCATTCTATTTATTACTTAACAAATCTACTTACAAAAAACGAGAGAAATTTTTATTTTACTCTCTGGTATTTGTGAAATAATTTATAGAAGGGTAAAATAATTATAATATATATTTGCCTGTATTTTATTTTAACTACGTATCGTCACCTAGTGAGATAGTATTATTCCCATTTCTATAGTAATACGTTGTCAAAGGAATAACTACATTTGTTATTCAACGTTTCGAAATCGTAAGCAATAAACAATATTCATTCTTCGAAAGTAACGAATTGCTTCAACGGAGAATACATCAAAAATATTGTTTCTTACTATGCGTTTCGAGTAAAACCTTACTCCTACGGTATCTCGTTGATTTTTACATCGAATGAAGATGTCTCTCGGCCGGTTTAATTAACAGAACACGGACTCGGATCTAATACCCGATTACGCTCTAATTCAGCTCAATGTTTTGTTAATCTACTTAACTGAGGCGGTATACCGCGTAATCATGTGTGTGTGAGTGTGTCGGTGTTGCGTGCGAGATGGTATCCAGCAAACTGTAGCATTTGTGGATCTAAATTCTACGTTACATATACAACCTTTGATGTGATTAATGTTACGTTGGACATAACCTGTTATGTAACGATTAAAATTTCAAATGCTTTATTATGAAACTCCATCGTGCTATACACGATATCAACTAATTATTACCCCCCAGAAAATCCTGAAATAGATTTATGTTTTATTATCTGATATCTATAACGATAACTACTTAATCCCTTTAAAAATGTATTGTAATACAATTGATTTACTGAAACAAGCAAAATGTCGAAATAATAATCCATACGACTCGAGAAGTTAGTACCAGAAGCGAAACCGATAATTCTTTTCACAATAAAATCTAGATACAGATTATTCGTGCCTATGTGGTGTACACTGGTTTTACCGATTTAATCTCGCCTTATCGTTATCGCGATTATCGTTTGATTAGTGGTTAGGTTTTATGTCGAAAATCTACTCACGAACCGTGATCTTAAAGGGTTATACACACGTGCGTCTGTAAACAAATATTGGTACGCTGACCTTTAAACAGTTAACGGGATTTAAATAATCGTTTTCCAACTATCAACTCGTTCAAGGAAAAATATTATTGTAAAAAATTGAAATTTCCACGTTTAATGGATTAAAAATTACGAAGTACTGTTTTTCTTTATCGTACATTCATTATTCGAAACTCTTCGTCTCTAGATAATGAATTTTCCCATTTCTACTGTACCCCTTGCGTTCCTGTGGCTGGGCCATCGGTGACCCGTCAGTAATCACAGTCACGGAACAGATGAAACGAATATTTCGTGAAAATGTTACCTATGGGTCATGATTGACCCAGCCGTCTGCTTTGACGGTTCGTATTCCGAGGATTGAGGCTGTATCGTTACTGATTTTATCAGTGTACTTTGCCGTTAATTTTCAATGCTTCGAAACGAATTTACAGAAAGAAAAATATTATCGAGCGTGATTTTTCGTCGTGACGCGTTTACGTATAGTTGCCCTTTAAAGCGCACTCGGATGAAATTACACGGAGTGAATGACGTAAACAATGGCCATTCTATACCATAACCCGAGCCCGGTGATCGCATATTGGCCTGCCATTTTTATCGGGTTTTCTTTCGCGATAAGGGTATTGGAAGCGATAACGATCGTTGGAGGCTTGGCGTACAGAGGCGAGCACAGTTCGATCACCAGGTTAGCTCAACAAGAACGTGACATGGAGGATTTTTTTTTGGAAGATAGCAATAAAGATATGATAAAAAAACTTCGTGATCTTTATTTATTATACACTCAAGTAAATAAAAAAAAATATCTACTTTTTTTATTTACTTGAAAGTAAAATTTGTTTTAATTACTTGAATGTATAATAAATAAATACCATGATGTTTTTTTACCAATTCTTCTTTGCAGTCTTCAAGAAAAATTCCTAAATATCACCTTTTTCTCGGGCCGCGAAAAGGAAAAGGGGCTTTAGGCGCGTCTCCACTGGTTTTTCGCGAACAACAGTACATACGAATTGTTCTTTCTGAGAATCGTGTTCTGGACCTGTTCTTGCTATATATCTTCAAGTAGTTATACAAATGTCATATAAAAATTATGACATTGTTCGTGAACTGTTCGCCGGTGAATACACACCTTTACAAAAACACAACTATGTAGTTACATAGATACGAAAACCAGTGCCTACCCATCGGAGATGTGCTTCCGATTGAATGTTCGAGCTCTCTCATTGATAAAATCCGTATCGCGACGTTTCGTTTGCCTGGACGTTCCAGGCTTGCGTATTGCTGACCGTTATCGGTTGAGAGATGTATAGTACTACCAATTTTGTTGGCAGTACGTCCGTACACGTTAAATCAAAAGTCGTAAAAGAATTCGTTCTACGTCGAGCCGATTGAGAACGGGGCATTAACGAAGATAAAAAACGTCGATAAGATAGTTAGGGGGCAACGGTTTTATCGGCGGAGATATATTAAATTGTGCTGCGATTATTGTTCCGTCCGTAATAATAAATATCGTTTTCGTCATCTGTAAACGGGGCACCGCGATGTCGAAAACCGATTTTGATATCTCGCTGTCGAGCAAAAGCACGATAAACAAAAAAATGTTCACATAATCTGCACCGAGACCGTTGCGTATTGTAAGCTTCGTCGAGTGTAATCGTAACATTACAAAATTGGTAAATATTGAACCGTTGAATTCTTTATCGCGTACCGTAAATAAGAGTCCCTCTAAATTTCGATCGTTCGGAAAGATGGCCGACGCGCAGTGGTGCAAAATCCCCGAAACGTGGAAAAAATTGCAAAAATGTTTCTATAGCAGACATTTGTGATATTTTGTGATTTGTGATATAAAATAACGTGGAAAAAATTAATTAATAGGGAACTGATAAACAAAATTATTTTTTCAATAGATTAAATTATTTTATTATTATTTCATTGATCAACCGGTTCTTTGAATAATTGAAGGACATCGTTCGAATATTGTTTTATGAGTTATTTTGGGGATGTACTGCTTAGATAAAAGAACAGGTAGGATGATCACATCTTTCTCAAAAACTTTGTGATCTTATTTCTAGGAAGGTCACAGAAAGTCGCAGACCTTTTTTAGATTATAATGTTCATATTTACGTTTAGTTTTGACAGAAAAAAAATTCGGTGGGACTGGAAGGACCTTAATTATAAACAAAAAAGTGATAATTAGCGTCTAAATTTATATTTTTTTATATTTTTCTAATTTAGAATAAAGTACTTATCGCACTGAATAATATCCACATGATAAACCTTAAAAATTTAAAGATAAAACCGACAAAAAATGGAAAAAAATGTCTGTCTTAAATACTTTATACCGTCGTTGTTTTGGATGTCAGTTTTTTTTTAAATTATAAATTTTTTAAAACGATGTTTCCATAGGAATCGAATTTTTGCCACGTTTTTGGTAGTATACACTACTGTGCGACGTTCAGACTAATACATACTATAATTTAGTAAATATGGCTTCATAAGGATCGTATTTACTGCTACACAGTGGAACCTCATATGTCCGTTACGGTACGGGGTCCATAACCATGACGGATAGTGGAATATATACATTGAAATGATTATAAAATCAGAAACACAGAATCAGCCGAGTCTGTTAAATTGTTTACTTTATTGCATTATTCATAACTGGATGGTTAATGCAAAAGTACATTTTCATGGCCTAACTTATTAGAAACTGGAATCGAACAACCATTTATTCGCTGCACCAACAAGGCAAGTACACGAAGTGTCCTACTTCGATTTCAACATGCTTTTGCAGAAAAGTAGCGGGCAGGTCCTTAACCTAAAATATTGGGTGTAGATGGCCATGAACTTTTGGAAAATTTAAACTTGAAGTTTGGAAAAATCCTCTAAAAGTTGACGGTCATCTATACTCTATACTTAATATTTTACAGATACAGGGTTAGTCAATAAGAACTATTACTTAAAATAACTCATACTTCTACATACGAACTAACACATACTTCTGAGTTGTATCAAAAAACGTTTTAATTACTTGTATAGCATTGTAAGGACCGCATCGAATGCATACAATTTGATTTCATATCTTGTTTTTTTAGACATCAAGGTGACCTTCAGTTTTTCCAAGGTCTTTTTTTTAATACCCATCATGCTATATGTCGATGAATTCGTCCTTCTATTGCCAACAACGTGGTATTAACAAAAAGATGAATTGACCTTGAAAAAATTCAACGGCCGCGTTGTGTAACCTAAAAATATAATAGCACGATGCATAAATGCACGAAGGAGTTAAAGACACGAAAAAGGAAGTAACATTTTCCAATCACTGATAAAATATTTCCTCGCATGTTGTGTGTCTTTGCTAAACAAGTAACGTTGTGTATCTGGAGAAGGTGACGTCACACCTGACATCATAGTTTTGATACGACCAACGTAACCGCGGACTTTCGATGCAATCCTCGGGGCCAAAAAAAAAAAGTCTGTCAGCTGAACCCAAGTAAGTTGGCGGAAAAGTCAATGACACTTCCTGTGTTTTCAGACTGCCGTGAGCCTGTTCCCAAACGACCAGAAGCAAACACGTTACGACATTGTGTCTCGGCGTCAAGCAGAGTCTTTTTACGTTTACTTGGTCGATTTTTCGAAAATTCCACTCGAACGCAAAAGTGTCGTGTCATGTTCTGTTATCGTAAAACCGTAATCGACCATTATCTTTCGGAGATTACATTGATAACAAGGCTGAGGAGCTGGATCAGATATACTTGTAGCAGCGAGCCGTGGACAGTGGGAGGGTCCTTCGTGTGACACCACTTCGCAGATCAGGGACTTGGAACGAGCGCATAGCGAGTTGGTCGTCATATTCGATGTTTTTACTTCAGACTGGTGATGGTGATACATTTGAATTTTATTAAAATTAATTTTCTGCAAATCAAAAGCAAGCAAGATACTAAAGGTTGTTCACGTTCGGTGGGACTTGCAATTAAATTATAAGTAATAAAATCCAAAAATTAAAATAAATAATTTTTTTTGAGTAGATATTTAGTAATGCAGATTCTCGGATAACAGTATGTGGAAAAGAAATTGATCAATCGCAAACTTTATGGGGAGCTCGCCATGGTTGATTTTTCTTACGACCTGTTAAGATGCGTATCCACTAGTTGCGTATGGACGGGCAAGCATTGCAACGTTGCGCATTAAAATGTATAGTATGGAGATACGATACGAGGACATCCAACAAATACATACGCACCTTTACGTTATGGCAAATGCAGCGATTGTATCGAAATTTTGATATTTATGGGTTAAGTATCGGTATTGGAATATATTGTCGCGTTAAATATCAATACGAAATATCGATATTTGAATTGAAAAGTATCAATATTCGAAATATCGATACTGTATCGCTCATTACTGCATACTTCAGACCTTTCACAGCCACGGTCGAAACGACAACGAAAAGTGTACAGCGTGGAGGACATATCCCTAGCTCTTACCGTATAAATGTTATGCATACTGGGTGTAACAAAAATGTTGTATTTCCCTGAAATGGGTCACTCGTGAGGTAATTTGGAGCAAGTTTTTCCTTAGCAAAAATGTTATCCGAGGCTTTGTTACCGAGATATTAACGAAAAACCCCGACCAATCAGAGCTCGGCTGGCAGACTCGCGCTCTGATTGGTCAGGGTTTCTCGTTAATACCTCGTTAACAAAGCCTCGGATGACATTTTTGCTAAGGAGAAAGTTGTTTCAAATCACCTGACGAGTCTCCCATTTCCGAGTCCTACAACACTTATATTACAACCTGCATACACGTGACGAGTCAACGAGAAGAACAGAGAGATTCGATCGATTGGTAATTTCGGTGTGACCTGTTCGATGATAACTCGGCCATATTCGTGGCTGGTTGCACGGCCATCTACGCGGTCAAGCATGAAGAATTCATTGAGCGTGACAGATGCATCGTTTATCGGAAAATTTGGATGTTTGCAATTAAAGTTTTAACCACAAGTTTCTTCGTTCAGGGTATAGGACACCTTGTAAACGAAAATTGACCGTAGATCTTAATAGAAATTAATGTTGCAAAAAAACAAAAAACAAATAAAATGTAAATCTTCATGGAAAGTTTCATCGTCTGTTTGAATCGAATACCGTCTATGTACCTACAATATCTTGCATGTAATTATCGTGGATTATGCTATGTATTTAACAATCCCGTAATTTATTCAGTTTTAACACTTTGTTCATCTGACTAGCTTCTACGAAATATTCATAGTCGTGGAATCATGTCTTTAACAAAACGAAAATTGTATGTTCCATTATTTATTCCCCCAATTCTTATTTTCTTAACCGCTTCGAAACTCTAGTAGATTATATTTCATTCGGTTTCACATATGTCACTACAGTAAATTCTCGATGAGTGTTCGAATGCTCCACGGCACTGAAGGAGAGGTCCCCAAGTAGAACGCTGACTTTTTGATGTTTATGAAATATTTCATGTTTGCTGTCGAGAAGCCTTCGAACACTTATCGAAGAATTACTGTACGCGTTTCGTTGAGCACGAATTTTAAGCTTCAGACAAAAAAATGTGTCATTGTGATGTGTGAATTATGGATATTTATGTGAATAATGTGAAGTGAAATATGTAATTATTGGAATTAATTTATACACAACAGCCGGCCCTAGTAACAACAGGAATCACTGAAAGACATTACATATCGTTGATAATAGGTGTGCATGCACGAGTACAGACCGGTGGGAGGTTACCATATTTCATAGGAACGACTGATAGGACGCGACTTTATCTAACTCGACGTACTGCAAAATTGTTTCCGCCACGTCGAGACACGCAGTAGACAGATCGCGCTCAATGACGTTTTCTTTGAATAAAAAAAAATAATATCCGGTTCTTATTCATGAATAAATCGACTTATATATGACAAAATCGATGGATTTGTTTTAAACAAAATGGCGGATAATTTAGTGACGCTTTATATCACCATAACTAATATGACCGGACGTTTTACATTGCAATGCAGGACACGTCCACAAAACAATGTCAACACATTTTTGAGAATAGTATTTTCTCAGTTTATTTAATTATGCGTCATTAATATGTTTTGGACTTATCTTTTTGTGTTTATTCATATAAAATTTTTTATACACTCCACTGAATTATATATTCTAACAAGACACTTTCCGGGATAGTTTTCAATCCGGGACGTCTGGTTACTTTAACCATAATAAGCATTAAACTAAAAATTCTTCGTTGAAACGTAAATATATCTTATACCATTATTATAAAACTCTAATGATTGAAAATAAAAATTCGAATTATTCAATTATTCGTAACAGCCCTAATTACAATGTATTATTTGACGTTTAAAAAAAAGACAAACAACATTATGTGATGTAGTGAATAAAAGAAATCAACAGAATGTGTTAAGAAATTTCCGTTATCTCGATTTTTGCCGATCACCGATTTCGAACGGATGATTTTTTTTTAACAAACTCGTTAGTTACGTGAATGAGACAGCTCTTTGTTTACAATCTTGCCGAACGCTTATTATCGTTCCACCGATCGTCGTTGACGGTATACACGAGTCCGGGGACTGCAAAAGTTGAGATTTCTATCTAGCGGTATACGATAATTTCTCGAATGTTAATGTTTGATAAGTTAAGTTGACAGTAAATATCCGGACACACCTGGTACGTGTCGTAGGGTTATCAGTGGTTGAACGATTACGTAACGGAATTTAAAGTCTCTTTAACGCAGAGCGTGTGTGTTACTATGCTGCTCCTAACCGAGGGCAAATTTCTGGCTACGTCTCTTATCGGGTGTGGAAACGATACCTCCTTCTTTTTTTAATTAGCCAATCTACATTATACCTATTCAATGTAACTTAAAAAGCAGGAGTCTTCTGGATATGTTGTGTAGAATATTTGGAAAATTTGTTGACAGTGTCGACAGTAGATACAGTAAATCATCGATGAGTGTTCGCGAGACTCCTCGCCGGTGAGAATTAGAGAACCCCAGGTGTAACGCTGACTTTTTTAATGTAGTTTGGCACAGTGATAGAACTTAGAATTCTGAAGCCAACGATATTTGTTTTAGCCACATACGGTCATTAGTTTATGAAATATTTAATGTTCACTGCTGAGAAGCTTTCGAACACTTATCGGTAATTTACTGTGCATCGTCCATAAATTTACAGCATCGTTACATTGTGACACGATATCAAAGTCTAAACGCGCGAAACAATACGAAAGGTTATAAAAAAAACACGGAACTGGGTAACACGTTTTTTACCGCCGTTTCTTTTGTAGACCATCTCCACAGATCTTACTGTGTTTCTTTAACATTTAAACATTAAACGTACCCATGCACATAAACATCGTCTGATTTTTTTTCACGTAACATACAAACAATCTTGATTCGCACAAATACACTCCCACTTGTAAGTATTAGGACATTTATCGAATATGCAGTAAATGTGTTCTATGTAAACTGCGGATGTTTATGCAAATTTACAATTTTGGATATTAATATAGAAAGAAACAAAATTGCGCAGTAATTTATTTTCTATACTATAGAGTTTGATACGTGAATAATAATACATAAATAATGTTAAATTATATTGGAATCTTTATTTCGTTAAGTCTTGCAAGTCAAGGGATACTATAAATATATAAACATCCGCAGTCTAGTTATAAGCCGTTACGAAATTACTGGAGGGTCCGAAGTAAATATTGTTTAGAGGATATTAACCTCTTGAGGGATCTGGTGCGCACGTGTACAGTTTATATTTTCTTCCATTCAAGCATTATTCCAAAACGGTAATTAAATATTCACTAGGAAATTCCCCAACAAAACAAAGTACTCTACTAATTGATTGCTATTAATATTTATGAATATATTTTAATTAAACACCCGAAAAGTAAAAAAATATTTCTTCTAGCCTTAATAAATTTGTCCCTGAAGTGGTTAAAGCTTGATGGTTAACGCTTATGCGTCTATGAAATAATAAACGTGGCCTAAAATAACATTATTTTTATAAAACGTCACATTTTCTTCGTCAGACTGGGTGTCCTAAGCCTTGTGAGTAGTGGTATATGTGGCAATCGGTGGCAAACGTGTTCCAAGGTACATATCATTCGATTGCTGAATGATAAGGTCATGTATGATATGGAGATTATTCTCGAAGTCTCGTGTACGATCATATACATTTAATCGAACCCGAACACGCGGTATAGGAAATCGCGTTGTTATTTGCAGACGAAACGACCAGACGCAATATCCCGATTATTCCTAACCCGAGGTAACAAAGAAGAGCGTTGTACTTTTCCCGAGTGTAAGTCTGGCTTTGCCGGCGAGCTGCTTTACGTGCTCTTTCGGGAGTCGTGTGTCTTGTGACGTCATCCGAGGCTACGGCAACATCGCCGAACGACCGCGCGCCACGGCGGCGGCGGCGTTGTCGATCCCGCTTCTATGTTGCCCAGAAATTCAGAGCCACGATCGCCTCCTATGCAGATTTGACGTGAATCCTTGTTTGTTTCTCAAACGATTCGCTTGATTGCGGGGAAATATCGTTATACACACACACTCACACACATACGCCCCTTACATTCATTGTTCGTCGAGGAAGTTATAAATTATAAAGATCCATCACCGAGCGAAGACTCTCTCCATAATTCCTTTCAAAAATGTAGCCCTTTCTCGTTCGATAGTGACAGGCAGCGCGCGCGTTTTGTTCACAGCAGATAATATCATTCTGTCACGTCACACACGTACGCTTCGGTCGGAGAAAATCAATCCGGCGCTTCTCTACTAACCTTTTGCCGGAACAGCGTTACCCCCACCCCCCCTCGACCCTCACCGGTGTACTATCCGGCTCGAGAACATGGCGCTCTTCAAGGGTCCGTTGCGATATTGACCCGAGGTTGCGTTAGGTTATTTCTGTCGGGGGGTTCATGTACCTTTTCAGGTAAAACGCTTGAATTTCTACGATTGCACTTCCTGACTGTTTGTTCACGTTTATACTCATACATCGGTGAAAATTTATGGATATTATATTATTCATTATCATTGGATCGTGTCCTTGACCTCCTGTGGACAGTCCCAAACGGTTAAACGTTGTGTAATGTCCTGTAGAGGGTATATAAGAGAGATACAGTGAATTCTTCTCTATGTGCACTTTCTGGCCCCCTAATACGTCATTAAAAATTTACAGGGAATTGAAACCATTATTCGTTATTTCAGCATTCTTGATTTTATAATTAGAAAAATAAAGGCACGACTTTTGTCCTTTCACAGACCAATTGTATTTTTTCTTTGTATTTATAATTTAATATAAGATCTTAAATTGGTAAGGCGTGTCTCCGACCTACGTGAAACTTAAAGAGATGTATTACCTAATTTTTCTTTCGTTACAAATATAATACAATTATACTGTTGCTTTTTCAGTATACTCACAAAGTTGTTACGAGTATTACGTTTTGAAGAAAAATTTCTTTCCAACTGGTTATACGTTCGTGTTGTTGCAAGTGAAAAATAACACCTTTTAAAATTTGTTCCAAGTTGCAACACGACACGATCTGCACGGTTCGCGTGATGAAGAATCGTCAAGGATACGAACGATCCTTTAAATCAACCCCCCCCTCCCTCCCTCCTCCTCCTTCCGGTGTTGTGTGTGTGTTTACCGTTTGAAATGGACCAAGGGAAGAGAATATACGCGCGATATGCGACCTAATTCAGTACCCTACTGATAACGATGACGTCATGATAGCTCGTCTACTCGTTACTAGTCACGGACAGTACGTGACACGGGACCGAACTGTAGCGATGAGCAGTGGCGATAATGGCGGTACACTACATTGCGTTACGCGTTACGTTACCGTTTTTCACCGATCCCTTGTAACACCAACACGCGCGGAAGGGAGGGGGGGTGGGGTAGGGACAGTTTGTTCTTTTTCCTGGAACAACTTATGTAGGCACCCATTTTTGATAATCGTGAATACATCTTTAATACTACAGAATTTTCTACTTCGCGCAGGGCGTGCAACTATATGTATATCTGGCAACATTGATTCCATACTGGAGAGGTTCGAGACGTGAGAAAATGAAAGTACACACACAGCGTTCGCCTTTAGATCGATCCAACCAGCGAGAGAACGGCGGACCGCCACACGGTCGTCGTCTCTCCGAACGTCGTCCTTACGTCGGCGCGTCGGACTCACGAGATTGCGCGATGATGTCATGTATTCGGCCGAGTTTACGCGTGTTTGTAAACAGGCAGAGGGAACGGGAGAGAAACAGCCCAGAAAGACGAACGGAGAACGGAACACATGACGGGGAGCAACGAAGGCGGGAAAAGATCGAAGAGGGAGGGGAAGGGGAGGGGAGGAGAGAGGAAGAGATAGAGAGAAAGAGAGACAGAGCCTTGTGTCAGGCACCTTGCCGTTCCAACTGCGCAGCATCTCGCCCGGTTCTCGTACGGCTTCGTCCCGAGGTTCCCTACGCAGCATGGCTCATCTCGTTTTCTCGTACACGAGCGTGACGTCATGCTGCAAGTTCCCTGGGAGTAGCTGGCAGAGGAACGGGGATGGGGGGGGACGTTACGTGGGGATGAAGAAACCGCGCGCGCATGCATATACACTATTGCCCATAAGTATTTGGATCTTCGGTGGAATCCGATACGGAACGTTTCATTATCATTGTATTTCTGAATTTCATCACTGTATCCTGTACCATGGAGTGCAGAGCCATCACTTTTGTTGTATTTGCATTTTTTTTGTTCTTGTTAAACTTACATCAGAAGAATGTTTTTCTAGCGGTAATTACATTGTCATAGTCGTAACTCTGATCGACTTGTACTGCTGAACTTATTTATTCCTTGCATTCTCTTCGCTTCATATTTGTCACTAATAAATAACTGACATTCTGCAAACTACTTATTGTTTGAAAACTCGAACGTATTTTAATTGTTCCATATAACTGTAGATAGTATCCCGATTGATGTTCAATACGATTTTCATTCAGGCTATTTGAAATAAATAAATTGGTTTTATTCGATGATATATTTCAGATTCTTTTCCTTGAAAAGTCGGAAATATCGAGAAACTTATGGTGGGTAATGTACCGTGCACATGGTGCGCGCGCGCGTACAGAGGGCTGCAACGTCGTCGATGGATCGGCTGGTTTACCTGCATACGGAGGTCTGCTGCATGCAGAATGTACTAGCACGGTGACATCGGTCGTGTGTAGCTGTTGAGTCGGCTGGCTCGTTGGGTGACTGCTTTTGCCTCCTCCTATCCTCTCGCCTACCTTACCCGCGCCTACCTCTGTAGCGTAACCGGTTACGCGCCGCGTGCAAACTCCTTCCCCCCTCCCCCTCGCGTGCCCCTCGGTCGTCCTCTTCCTTCCAGTCATTTCTTTTTCTTTATTTTCAAACCCATCTCTCTTTCGAACCGTTCCAACCTCCCCAACTGGTTCCTTCTCGCTTTTCCCTTCACGTTTCATTCTTGCTCCCCCTTGCGTGGTCCGAGGTATCATGCGCAAACGATGGCAGCAGACCAGCCTGGCTGGCTGAGGCCCCGTCTACCATTCGAGACGTGCCTGTATATTCTACATATGTTTTTTCTCTCGTTCTCTTTCGTCAACGATGCGAAGCCTCGCGTATAATGTGTGGGTGATGTGTGTGTGTATGTGTATGTTCTAACCTAACCTCTCTGCCTCTCAAGCTCGACGCCCGATCCCCGGCGGTCATCTAGCGGGGCGTACTCTTTATCCTCACTCTCTCATTTCTCTCTTTCTCTCTCTTTCTCTCGGCTGCTACACACCATTTGTCTGAGAGCATGCAGCGTGTGTGCTCCCGCCACGCTACAGTTCCCGCCTCGGTCAATATCACATCGTACTCTCCAGGCTACGCGCAGTGCGCGTTAATGCCACCACGGTTCGCGCCGGCGGTCTCGTTTTTAGAATAGGTTACATCAGCCCCTTCTCGGTCATGCACCTGTTATACACACGAAATTTACGTTCCGTCCCACTGTTACCGTTTTTCTAGCGGGTCGATGCTACTCATTCCGTCTTGCGAAGATGATACCATACGTACACACAGGCCAGCGCCTGATCAGAGGGCGGGCTACAGGGGGTGCAGCTACGACCCCACTTTGCACGGGGGCCCCAATCTGTCCTCCATTTATGTAAAAAATAATCGATGAAATTTTGTTTACTGTATCCCTTTTGAAATAATTCGAAATCGCATTGAATGTAGAAATAAATCAGACCATAGTTATTGAAATATAACGAAGCATTGTTTGTTATAATCGAGCGTTCGTTGAGATTATATGTTATTTTGTTTTATTTAGAATAAATTACAGTTTTTGACGATTTATGAACTTTATTGTGTGTTTTATTACAAAAATTTGTTGCCCCCCCCCTCCCTGCCGCTATTCAACCAAAGAGGGCTCAGGAAGGTTTGATAGACCCGGACCCGAAAAATCTTAATCCAGCTTGATAAAGGATTATCTCTGAATGAAGTAGAACGAACGTGAAAAGCACATATACATACACACACACGAAGTATTCCACACGACTCTAGTATAATTCAGACTCGGATGGATTCGAGGGGTTAAAGTTACCAGAGGAACATGAAACTTCAAGACAATTCGAAACGTCGATGAATACATTTCAATGATGCGGAGGGGAAGAGGGGCGGGGGCTACAATAATGGCGAACGGTGTTATCGAATCAAGGCGGTGCTCGTGCTTGAGTTTCATCTACCTCTTTTTTTCTTAAGGTCCCCTCTAGTAGTTTCCGCGGGGCAATGCCACCAAGACGATGGTCCGCGAGAGAGTGCAATATTGCACTGGTGGACGGTTAATGGCGTGATGGCGTGACATCGGGTGTACACGCACGCCCCCCTCCCTTGCCGCCGCGAGGCGGGACGAACGGAACGGAACGAAACGAACCGAACCGAAATGAAACGGCTCTGGAACGCGATGTCGCGTGTCCAATGTTTGCCCGGTCGCGTGTGTCGCGAGTATTACACGCGATCTCTCGGCTAAATGCTTCGTCGCACGAACCGCACGACGACGCCGCCCTCGCCGCTCTCTCTGGCGTCCTCTCATTTTGCTTCGCCACCCCACCCCCCTCCGCAACGCGTCTAATTTCTAACCCCTTTAAAACCTCTCTTAAGCTCGCGATACCGCGTGCACACGTTCCCCATTACTTTACGCGCGGACTCGAGATTGGACGATTATCATGCACGACAAAGAGTTATAAATTTCATCACCGCGAATGGAACAGAAAAAAAGGAAACCGTGTATCACTCGGCAACAACGATTGCTTTTCGCTTTTCTGGATAATAACACAGCTCGACGACTCGATCTCTGTGGCTCTCGCCGTGCATGTACACACGAGTAATCACGAAAATCCGGTTCGAACCACCCGTTTCTTGTGTACGCGTAAATTTCACCTACACGGTGTACTGAACGCTTTTCCAAACTTTAAACAGCGATTGCTCGAGACTTTCAAATTATCGGATATTTCAATTGAAATGTGTGTTTTCACAGTATGGAAATTTTTGTTGATTCTTTTTTTCTTCTTAGGTTATTTGAAAGATCGCAACGCTCGCGCTAAGATGAACACTTTGGAGGAACTAAAATCGGTCATTCGCAGGTGTGGTTTCAGATTCTTGGGGCCCCGGCTATGATACGTTTGAGGGCCCCTTTTGGTTGAATGGGAGTATGTTATTGGGAACTTTCATTTTAACGATACTTCTTATATTTTAATAACTTCCATCCGATTTATTTCTACGGTTAATGCGATTTCGAATTATTTCATAAGGGAAATAGTAAACAACATGTAATTCAATTATTTTTTGACATGAATGGAAGGCTTAAAACACCTACCACCCTAGAAAGTGGGGCCCAGAGCTGCAGCCCTTCCTAGTCCCTCCTTAATCTGGCACTGGCCATTCGGACAGAAATTTTATCGATTAAACTGGAAGTAGACATTCTTCGTGTTCTATACTCATTTGAGGTAAGAATCGGTAACGTGATTGCCAATAACTGTGGTCATTTGGAAAATATTTTATCATAAAATTCGATTGGATGAAATGAATTTAAAAAAGTAAAAAAATTCGATGTAACTTCTTTCATTCGAAGGTTGTTAGAATTTAAAGTTTGGAATGGCGTTTGGTACACCCAATATACAGTAAATCGTTGATGAGTGTACGAAGGCTCCTCGGCACTTGGTGTTTAGTTATCATCCCCACCACTTGGGGGGTCCCGTGGAACCGGTGAAGCACCCGGTGGGGATCACGTCTGAACACTCAGTGCCGAAAAGCCTTCGACCAATCATCGATGATTTACTGTCTCTTATTTTGAATAATGGTAATTAAAATATGCATCACACCTTACGCAAAAACTTATTGCAATTAACGGAAATTTCGAGATTTATGAAATAAGTTGAAAAATAGGTTGTGTGCTCAAATACTTATTTTTATTTCTCGTTGCATTGTTAAATCGGTTTCGCGATATACCAAAGATCCAGGGATGTCCCTATTACTTCCCCCTTGAGTGTATTCTTAACGCTACGCGTAATACACGTTGTGCAGCCTCGCGTATCTCCCGAAGTGAAAATGCACTTGCCGACTGTGAACTTGGCCGGTACACGCGTGTGTACGTGTGGTTCTTTTGTCCAGAAGTCGTGAGAAAGCGTTCCAGAATGACACGGTCATACATATGTACGTAGTGCACTGCGGAAAAGAATGACTCAGAAGAGATGTTCGCGAAGTGATACACGCCGACTTTTCTGTAACTTTGCTCGTTTGTTTATACGATCAACCTAAGAATTTTGTCGTACTTGGTTGATGCTATTTTTAAACATTAAGGAAGAAACCATCCTTCCTATCCGAAACGTCCCTGTTCAAATGTCCATGACGCGTCTAGCGGCTACCCTACTAATAGGGTTTACTTATTCGCTCGTAACTCGTAAACTACGAGAGATATCGAAAAAAAGTTTAGACAAATTTATATCGGTAGGAAGAAATGTTCAACAAAATTATTTTACAAACAAAAATTTTCGAAAAACTTATTTTTTTGAAAATTGTTTTTACCGATACATGGATAGCTAAAAACGGTATAAAATTTGTCTAAACTTTTTTTGGATATCTTTTGTAGTTTACAAATTACAGGCGAATAAGTAAAAGGGTTGCTCGGATAAAAAGGGTGTTTTCACCTTTAACGTCTAAAAGTAGCATCAACTAAGTACGGCAGAATTCTTCGGTTGGTCTCATAAACAATCGAGCAAAATCACAGAAAAATCGCTGTGTACATCCTTTGTCAAAAATTAACTTATTTCGATAGGTTCACGATAAACTGAAGCCCCCTGAAGATTGACAAAATTCAAGAACACGGTTCCCACGTTGGGCTGTGTAACTGGAGGGTTAGGAGGCTTCACTACTACTAAAGAAATAAGGCTTCCGACTTCTTCCTGAAGAAATTATCTGTGCAACCGCTTTTTCGTATTCTTTATCGGGAGTTTCTATAAAGGACCACGATGATCATCGATCATCGATCATACGATAATTCGTAGGATGTTACATGTCGTCTGACATGACAAAGCTGATAAGAAAAACAAAAACAGTTTCGAGTGATTCGTCAAGTGTATCTTGTACGACGATTTTTTTTAAACGCCTACATGGACGCGTTCGAACGAACGGTCGAGAGGTGCGGGATGGGAACCAGCTGTAATTTGACGTGATAAAATCTTGCCTGGCGTACAATTTTTTCCAGTGGCATCTAATCGAATGTTCCGGGGCAGCTGTTCTGCTAATGTCGTTATCGTTGTGTTTACCTTCCGTCGAAATTTTAGATCGATCCATATTTCGGTATTGGGCAGCAGTCGATTTCGTCAATAACATTCAGAAGCGAAAATCATTACCTCCGTGTACGTCGTAAAAATATGACGAAATAAATATCAAATAAAATTTTCACCATTTTTACCCCTCTGTGGGCAGACCATATTCTTTCATACTCCGTAAGTAACCTACGGTCGTTTATGTTCAAACCTAATTTCATTACTATTTTAGGCTTTCAAAAAATCTGACAAAATTCTGGGATACTTTTCAAAGTCTCTACTATATTACACAATCGTTCGTTAAGTCAAATGTCTCAATTTTGTTTTCAGTAAAAACAAAATTTCGGAGTAAAATCCGGTAAAAATGAGAATTCGCTTAGGTCGTTAATCACTCACATTGCCAACGGAGGGTTAGTTGACCTTTGTAAAAAGAATTCTAATGCCTGGAGAAATTTTTCAAATACCTAAAAAAAATCATAAATTTTTATTATCTCACAGTCCTTTCGCTTTCGATAATGACCTTATACGTCACCGTGTCCAATGTTTCTCACAAAGATCCATCGTTACAACACATAACCTACGGCGACAGCGTTAATCCCGCCGTTACGGAAAAAAACTAATAGTCGTGTTACCGACCTCCGACGTTCCTACGTCGCGTCTTTTAAAAAAGAAAACGTTTCGACGGAATTACCATAAAACGTTAGGCTAATACGTATGTATATCTAGCGACGAAGTCTGGCCATATCAAGCCAGAAATGACGACGTCGGAAGAATGCATAATCGCATCACGTTTTCGCTATTCCATTCTTACACGTGACCGCACATACTCTCTCGTACGCGCGGCGTCCGCGGCGACTGCTGCGCACACCAAGAAATGCGCGTATTATAAGTATATGTATATACACTACGTGCGTGCCTACGACTCGTGCCACGTGTCCCCCAAAGGAACAGAAAAAGAAAAAAGATGCGCATATACACTCGTTATATCTGTCCGTCCGACGAGAAACGACTCGAAGGACGTTTAATCTTTTTCTTTACTTTGACCCGAGAGAAAATTACTATTTCCTGTTAAGCCATCCATTAACGTCCGAAATGTCGGATCCCGAGGAGGGCGTAGCTGTCGCGTTAGAGGCGAATCACGCGAGCTTCTTAGGTTATGTTTCCAAATGGAATCGAGTTCGCGGGGCTACCAAGAATCTTTACACCGATGGAAATGTTTTTTTTCATTAATACAATGTATCCCTGGTTTTCGAACCGTTGTCAGTTGTTTTTAAAGCAGGGGGAAGGGAACGATGGAATATTTCAAATTTAAAAGATATTGACTAGCTTATCGATACAAATAGCGGAGTGTGTCCCATTGGCAGGTTTAATTACACACTCAATATACGAATACTTTTTTTTGGCAAGTTTAAAGTCGCATAAACAACAAGGTTTATTAGCGACTGTTAACTGAATTTAGATACATATTATGGGTAAGCGATTGAAAACTGTAGAATCAGGAGGGATGATTCAACAACGTTTGCATAAGTGTTGAGAATTCCAATACTCTTGCAGAATGTTATCAACGTGTCTTGGTACGATGTTGAGGTTAGAAGTTAGCAATTGATTTATGGAGTAGGCTTGCTTTATAATTTTTTCATGTCCGGTTCCAAAAATGCTTCCACAATGATTCAATGTGTTTGTTAACACGTTGAGCGCCATGTCAGCCATCGGTGGCTGACACTAGACTTTCCGTTTAGGCCGCGTCACCCATCGGTGGCTGACAGCGTGTAACATGAGAACTATAAAATTTGTTTTGTGGCCTGAACGGGATTGTCTTAGAAATACGCGTGGCGCTCAACGTGTTAATGTCCAGACGAATACTTTTGTCCTTCGCGCTGTGTATCTAGAAAAAAAAGTGTTTCTGCCGGCATGAGTTTAATTCCCCTCGCTGCAACGCATCCAAACCGTGCCCAAGTATATATACGTAAATTAGCTCGCAAGGCGTGAATTCTTTGGTCAATCATTGAATATGAAATCCGAAGCGACGCGTAAATAGCGAGAAGTTACTCTAGCGGACGGTTGGTCGTAGCTAGTAACCTACATTTATGATAGACCGCTTTTATAACGCTTTCTCGAGTAAAGGCGCCCATCTGCTGGGGCACCTGACTCGATTCACCTGCCACAGGTATGTACTTACGTACGCGCGGACTGACTAGTTGGCTGGCTGGCTGGCGGGCCTCCGCCTGGCGTGTCGTCAGGTGTTTTCTTCAGCCAGGGGCTTAACGGCGCGCCGCACGTCTCGAAACAAAGAAGAGGGTGCGAACCAAACTAACGTTTTCTCTTTTCCCTTCCTTTTTTTTCCTGTCCATCGGGTTATCTGATGAAGATCGGGACCGGGATAATCGAACCGTCAACTTTAAATTTCGCTTTCGACGCTTCCCCGTCGCTCATAAGAGAACCAATGTAATTCTCATTCGATCGTTTCCGTGAATTGCACCGAATAAAAATAAAATACAATTTCGATTTTTCTCGACAGTCAAAGTTACTTCTACACTCGCGTTTTCTTCTTTAATAATTTAAAAATTTAAAAAAAGGAGTTCTATTTTTAAAACTTTTTTTCAAATGTTTGTTTTAAAACAGTTATTTTCGTTAACTATGGACATAATCCTCGGAATACGAATCGTGAAACTCGGCGACTCTGTGCGATTGTAAGCCATGCCAAGACTTTGTCACCGTAAACAATTCTCGGTGGTTGTATTCATCAGTGGGTCGCTGATGATCCTACCATACAAAGGCATCAATTAAGTGAAAATCTCTATCCTACTATTGGAACGGTATTTACGTTGTATCTGTGTTGTGTTTGAAAAAATAAAAAAGAAAATTGAACACTGTGAAAGATAATATCAACTTCCAGAAAAAAAATATTCAAATTATATTTTGAACCAACAATCATTTTTTTTTATTTTACCCATTCTCAAATAGTGTGTTTATCAATATCGCGACGCGCAACAACGCTCCGAAATAGAGTATGCTACAATGTCGTGATCGGTGTCTGTGGTTTATCGCGTAATATTATGAGCCAATTAGCGTTTCACGCGCGCAAAAGCGCAACTACTCGCGCCCCGTAGATAAATATTTCATTATCACCTTGGGTATGCTCGAAACGTCGTCCATCCTAATTTCTGCCCGAAAATGTGTATACTTACACACTGGCCTTGCTGACCGAGGATCGGATAAAAAAAAGGTGGGTCTGGCGGATATTTTTTCGTGTACATTTTGAAATACGATAGCGCGTTTCATGAATCTGCTGATCCCCTAAAAATTCATTCATAGAATATATTGATAAAGGATTTCAGTGCAGGTTCATTTATGGATAATTGGCGGGTAGTAAACATTGAGATAGGGATACGTAATGGTAAGCAAACCGAGTATACAGGGTAACTCAAAAGTGCTTCCTATATTTTCAACGGGAAATATGGATTCTATTAAAAACAAAAACACTGGATTACTTCGTTGGAACACATACACTCCTGCTTATAAATGTTATGGCACTTGTTGACTTGAGCGCCAGATCAAAGGACAGCTGAGGGACTGTAGCCCTGGCCTCACTTTCTAGGGTGGAACCTTTAAGCCTTTCATTTCGTTACGTTTAAATGTTATTTAATTTTATTTAGAATAAATTTCAATTTTTGAAGATTTATTTATTTTATTATGGTTCATTTATAAAAATTTGTCGCACCCCCGATTTTTTAAACAAGACGGTCTCAGAAGGCTCGAACCGGGCCCCAGAAATCTTAATCCAGGCCTGCTCGAATATACAGTAATGTATCAAGGCATTACAAAATTGGCTGAGAGCCTGAAATAAATATTGTTCAGGGAATGTTAAAGCTGGATGGACAATGCTTATGTTACCATAAAGTAAGAAATAAAAAAATATGATAAAAGCTGTCTGAAATATATCATTTATATGAAACCTCACATTTTCTTCATATACAGACCAGGTCTTCTGATACTTATGAGCGGTAATGTGCATGTAAATACTTCGTTCGAAGAACTGAAACTGAGTAAGTGTCGAGGTAACGGCCGTGATCAGTTGCATATACATATACATACATATATTTATAAGCCGCGTAATCCGGCTCGTAAGATTGTAATTCTGACGCGTAGCCGTCTTGGAGTAATCTACAGCCACGCCGGGCGTAGTACACACGAGTACACCACGAGCATGGGGACCACGTGTAAATAAAACGTATATCAATGATACAAACATGAATCGTAGATAAACTTTGGAAATTTCCTACGACTAAAAATACGTACACTCGTGGCGCGCGACGTGTATTGACGAACGAGAATGAGCGAATACTACTATCTGATAACGATGACATATCAGGCCCCATAATCTGTTTCCGCTCTTTACGTATATTTATACACGTGAAAAGTTCGCGGTACGAACACAACGGATCAAAACACTCGACACGCGGCACTGACCACAAATATGTCATTTAATTTTCAATTTCATCTTTTATAGACACAAAAATATCCGATACTTCCATTCACAGAGCAATTTTCTTTGGTGTCGTTCCTTGTAAAATGTCCAATGGTACAGAAATACCATTCTCTAATACACACAACAGGACACCGAAGTACGTTATCCTAACCTATACCATATTTTCACAACTTTCTCCGAAACATCGGTTCTCCCCTGAGTTTCTAGCATTCCCAGTTTCCATATTACAATCTCGAACCATGTAAACAAGCTTCCTGATATCATCGTTTAACGAGGACAGAACAAAAGTTTTGAAATTGTCGAGCAATCGGTTCAGCCTATACACAGTCATCAGTCCCTACAAGTATGATCGATTCTTTCTGCCTTCAAGTATCATCATTTTGTAAGTGAGCTGCCAGACAATGTGGGGATGTCGGCTAATAATCCCTCGTCTAATCATCACCAGAAACGACAATTCTATTTGGAACTTCCACCAAGGTTCGACTTCAATGGGAAATATATTCTTTTCTCGCGGATCAATGCCTGGTTCGTCGCAGCAGTTTCGAAAGTAAAGCGTATATTACAGCGACACTTGTTAGCGCCATAGCGGTGGATCCATCGGTCGCGGTGTGAATCGATTATCGAATCGACGAGTATCGAATATTCGAGAGCGCGCAGAGGATAATTTCAGAGCAACTCTCTTTGTTCAGAGTGAAGTGGATCGAGAGGGTACGTGGAAACGACGATGCAGGGGCAGGCTGGCGATACCAAGGAGAGATTAATTTTAAATATAACCGTAAAACGTCGATACACCGATGAATCGCGTGAAAGAAGCGCGCGTTAATTCGGCGCGGTTTGGCGACTACTGAATGATCGTAACCAGACTGTCGATCAGTCCCTTTGTAGATTCACAATGACTGACAGTTAAGCAGAAGCTTATTACCGCGAGAGTGTATTCCAAAGCATATCGGGCGCGTTAAAGGAATAAGTTATTTTTCATACGATATCAAACATATCCTGTGTTTCACACTCTTGCGACACCCGTCTATATGGAAACACCGCCTTAACACTTTACCCACCGGAGGTTATACAATAAGCTTTTTTTGAACCAGCGACTACCCCTTATCCGACCCTCATTCTCCCAACTTAACAAAAATTAATATAACGAGGAATGAAACAGTTTAACATGCAAATTCTTGAAAATAAAAGTCACTGGGCCTTGGTTAGATTTACCTATGCACGACAGAATAACATCATTTTTTAGGTGACAAATGTGTCGTGAGTCACGACTCGTGACTGACTCAAGGGAGGAGATGACGACAGGGCCGGTTAAGATCTTTAGGGTCCTTAACACTAGGTTTACGGGCACTTATCGTGTAGGTATCTCCACGGCACGCATCAACGAACCCGCAGATTTTCTTTAAAAAACAACTTCTTTATCTAATACACAATTTATGATCTCTGAAATTAATGCATAGCTATAGAGATAGGTATACCACATAGAGAATTTCGAGGTTAGAAAGCATTCGAAATGCGTCAAAATGACGCGTCCCGTAAACCTAGTGTTAAACACTGAAAAGATTTTGGTGCCCCCATATACTCCCGCGAGCAAACTCGGCTTCCGCTAGGGGAAAAAGCAGTGTAGGAGAAGGGCCTTCTATCACTTGGTCTCGGGAATTACTGAAATTTATGTCAAATTAACATTCAATTTACCACTTATTTCCGTACTTGAAATAAATTTACCAAATGGTAGGAGGCTTTACTCTTACGCCACTTTTTCACCTAGTGGAAGCCGAGTTTGCTCGTGCGTGTACATACAATGGCTGCTAAAAATTGCTGACCCATCTGTAATTCCACCATACCTTTATCATAACTTTTGTCAGGCTGGTATTTATTAGAAACAGGAGAACAGATTATTTTTATGAAAGAAAATTTTTAATATCATCAAATCTGAAGAAGCAATGTATCCTCAATATGGGTGTATCACGAGTTTATTCGTATTACAGTAATGTCTCGATGAGTGCGACGTGCTCGGGTCCACTTCAGAGCATTCGTGGTAAGGTGGAAAGGTGTTTTAAGTAAGCCTCTGCTTAGCTTCCGTGTACGCTGTTTTGATTGGTTCCACATTAGGACTCCCCTATTGACGGAAATAACGCGGTTGCTCGTGCCGCACTCATCGAAGAATCACTGTATATTTTTGAAAACATACGTTGAAACTGATCCATGGTTTTAGCAATGAAAAATTTATGTGGTGCTCCTTTTTTCTTGCCGCCCTAAGCACCTGCATATTTTGCTTAATGGTTAATCCCAGCCCTGGATAAGAGTTAATTAATTCTAAACCGATAAATCAACTGATGTAACGTTAATGCAAAAACAGTTCCATTTTCCATTTTACTTAAAGAATATTAAGAGTCATTAAGCTATGAACAGGCTTTCCTGTGTGAAAAATCGTTAACTGACAACAAGAAATCGGAACCGAAGTTTACCGATTCTCTTTTCAGCCCTTTCTCCGCCGCGGTCACGGAACGAAAAACGGCCGCCGTCGCGCGTGCAACAGCAGCAACGTAAGTACGTTTGCCTACGAGCGTGCAACACGTAAAAGAAACTTTTGTATCGATCCTGGTTCTCTAGAAAGTCACGTTGCCCTCGCGTGTCAATACCGATAAGTCCCCTCCCCCTAACCCCTCCCCGCGCGTTCAGGTAACCCCCCTATACCCGCGCTAGCCCCCCGTTCCGAATCTCGCCACGACCCCGCGCGACGTTTGTGTCGTAGCCAGTGTGAGATAAGCGGTTTATCGCGTATTTCGATACACACAGCCCGCGTAACAAGAGTCGCCTCACGAAATAAAGAGAACGGAGAGATGGCTGCTGCTGCTGCTGCTCGAGTCTCCTAGCTTCGCCAAACGGGGGCACGTGACTGTACCGCGAGCGGTTTCACCTAGAGACAGCGCCGGATTAGAGGGCGGGGCTAGGGGGGTTGCAGCCCGGGGCCCCATTTTGTAGGGGGGGAGGATAGGTCCAGATCTAGGTCTTCCATTTTATGATTGAATGTTATTTAATTTTATTTAGAATAAATTTCATTTTTTGAAGATTTATGTAGACTCCTCTCGATTACCGTCTGGCTTGTTCTACACGATTATTGTCCAGGCGTCATGTCGCCCCTCCGCTTTTGTTGCCGAGACTCGGGCTTTGGGCAAAAATCAAATTTACGAAGATCTGAAGCATTTCTCCCTATAAGATTATTGTCCCGGCGCGGACCCGAGTTCGGGACAATAATCGAGTGGAGTCTGTATGTCAGGAAAGAATTGAATCAAGTTTTGTTTACTGTTTCCCTTTTGAAATAATTCGAAATCGCACTAGATAGAGAAATAAATCGAACCATAGTTAATGAAGATTCGATAATTTATTCGTGAGAAAATTAATTATACCTGTAAAAGGAACAAAATAAACATGCCAAAAAAATCTCCGTATATTACACAACATACCATTGGTACCGAAGATTACACAAGTGAATGGAAGCGGTGTAAGGATATTCTTTGAATCACAATTCAAACAGCCATACATTTGGCACGCAGCAGCAAAGAACGAGGAATAGGAATTCTAATAGGTTCTCTTATCATTATCATTCTTCCTCCATCATTGTTTTCTTTCGTCACACTTACACTTAACCTCTTTGTCAGTCCCATGATTGGGTTATAGTCTTGTCTGACGCGTATCTCATTTAGGGATGTTCGATTCCGATTCGATTTCTCAGAAGATCGACTCCCTTGGGTAACACGTCACTGCCATGTACAGGGTGGCCCATCTAACGTGTGCACCGTCAATATCTCACTCGTTTTTGAAAATACAGACAAATGAGAGGGGAAGTTATTATTTGGTTAGGAGGAATAAATACTATGATAAGCAACCATTTTTCTCAAGGTCATACTTTTCGAAATTTCAAGGTGATCAATGTTTTTTTTAAATAGGACTACATATTTTTCTCAGCTACGCGTAATAGTTGAGATAAAAACCAATCCAATAACCTATAATAGTGTGACCTTCGTGTGACCTTGAGTATGAAAAATCCACAAATGTATGAGAGTAGATTTAAATAATAAAAGACCGACAAGAGAGGGATTAGTGCAAAAATATATCGAAGTTAGATACTAAAGGTGCTCACGATAGCATGGGACACCCTGTATACCACATACAACTATCAGCCAAAAGTATGAGACCAGAGTTCATGATTGATGGAACAGTAACTCGTTCTATAATCTGTTACGATAAAATAAAAGTTACGGATTTACTACATATACAAATCACGTCCCATCAGTTTAAACACGTTACCTTCGTTAACCCTTCATAGAATAATGTTTACCTCTTTATTTAATTTATTAGACCTGGTCCATACTGTCGGTTGTTAGTACATATGATGCAATAGAATCGATCTTCTGAAGAATCGAATCGAACACTCCTAACCTCATCTCTGCGTCTCCGTGTTTCGATCACCCACGAAAAATCGATTCGTGGACCACCGTTCGTGCTTCCGTTCAGCGGAAGGGGGGAGGGGCAAAGGAACGGCCCACGTACTAGTAGGTACGTCGCGCGCGGTGAGTTCCGTAATTGTGGAATATTTTGCGATTCGTGGATTGGAAGGCGCCTTTCTCGAAAGAGCCGCGCGGCGCCCATGCCGGTCACGTAGCCCCGTAGTTCCGAGGGTGCCCTGAGCACGGCACAGAATACTAGAATACTAGCGGCGAGAATGTGCGGCGCATACCCAGAACGTGAGTAACCGGTCGCAAGCTCGGGGCTCGCTCACGAGCGTATCAGAGGACTCTTACGGTATGCCCCTCACGCTTCGACGCGCCACCGTATGTACCTGTATGTATTCTATCTACTTAAACGTTCCTGTGTACCCCCTCCTACGTAGCCGGCATAATTTTCGGGTTCTCCTAGCCGGTCGGAAGTTAGTGAAAAATTATGACGTCGATAGACGCCGCCGAAGATACGGGCGAGCGTAATTCTCGCAATTTTATCGCCGGGAGATTATATGTAGACGCGTGTCCATACCTCTGGAACCGTTCGAGGTGATGCACAGTGATACAGAAACGAAATTTAGCAGTTCGAATAGTCAAATAGAAATTTCTTTTATCCCCCGAATGTTCACTCATATTGACTTATTATTAACCATGGAAGATTTGTTCGATTGAAAATACAGAAAATATCCCCTAAGAATTCAGGTCTTTCTTGAAGATGTTGAGAACACTGTTCAGCGAACGATGACGTCATTGAAGGGGATTTCGAAAATTGATAAAAATTCGTTCATTTATCTACTTCTGTTTGAATGAAGTTTATGTGTTTACAAAATTTTTTATTGTTCGAGCTAAATTAGCATATGAGCCGCGAAATTTTGATTCTGGACCACTGTGCTGCGTTCAGACTAATGTTAAACTAGGGCAGGGGAGGGGGTGTGTGCTGGTGGAGTGATATTTGAATTTTGAGAAAATACGAGGGGTGTGGTTCAAGTAAACCGTAATCTTGTGATTATGCTTTTTCGACGACAGAATTAACATTTTTCACAGTCATACTGAAGCATCAGTCGTAGCTGTCCTCTGTCGATGCAAATTGATCGTCGTTTTTTTTTCTTTTTTTTACATTGAACGATCATGAACAGGAGGCACACATGCTTGTCGCGCAATGAATGTGTAGTGTGTCTTACCGTTGACGAAAATACAGGTACTCACGGTCAATCAAGGTCACAGTTAAAGGAACGGCGGTTTCGCTGGGACTGAACTTTGAAGGTTATGTTCGTCCCTCGATGCTGAATGTATCCACCGACGAAAATAAATACGAGTATTCTCGTTTAAAGGCTTCGTTCAAGTTCGATTTTCTAATTTTTTTACTTTTATTTCACTGCGCCCCAAACGTTTCGAAAATTATTTGATAATAAATTACAAGTAATCCAGAAATATGGAGAGTCAGTGTGAAACTTCCAGCTTTCGCGGAGTTGACATCCTGCAAGAAGTGATAGAAGATTTACAGATGGATTTTATTTTTCGAGGGTACACGCGCATCAATTGCACAGGGGATTTTGATTTTCAGCTGAACGGACCATTACCTCGCCCACGTCGTAAGCGATCGCCTAAAGTCTCGTGATCGGGTAAAACCGGTTTGAACACCGGGGCCAGGACCGTGTCTATCGCTCGGTGGTATTCGCAATCGGCAAATGTTCGCGAACACTGGGAACATCGAAATCGAAATATACAGGGTGCCCTACCTAAGACCGAACACCTAAATAACTTCTTTATTTTGAATAGTATGAGAAATATTTCAGCACACAGTTTGAATGATTTTGAATAGTATGAGAAATATTTCAGCACACAGTTTGAATGATTTTGAAGAGTATAATATATGGAACGTTTCTTTTTATGATTTTTTTCGAATTGTTTTTAGGTCGCCGGTATTTTTTTGTAAAACAGCATGTATTTTTGTTGTGGTGCATCATGTAGGACGTATTAAGACGCATTCAAATGTGTCTAACTAATGACCTTGAGGTGAATTTGAAGTAAACAAAATCTATGCTCTCTGACAAAAAATACCGTCAGTCTGAGAGAAAAAATTCGAAAAGAAGATCATAAAAAAATGTTCTACGTACGATACTTCCTTCCCAAAATTCATTCAAACCATTCGAACTGTGTTTGAAACGTTTCCCATAGCATTACAAATAAAGAAGATTAAAACAACAAATTGTTTATAACTTCGAAAATACTAATGTTTCGACTCACAATTACTAGGACTCTTTTTTTTCAACATTTGGCGTGTATTGTCTACCCTAGTAGTTATGAACGCTTTTTTTATCACCCTGTATATTCCGTTCGTCCTCTCAAGACGGAGAAAGTCATTGGTCAGAAAAGCAGTTCTCTGCATTGTAATTACTGCTTCAGTTGAAAGAAAAAACCGATTTAGGAAAAAACGATTCGAAAGAACGATTAAAAAATATACGATTCCGTTAAAAAAAACAAAGTTGACCTTCATATGACCTTTACGCGTCTACATAGAAAAAAGGTACTCACGTCAAAAAGTGTGACCCCTGATACCATTTAACTTCTGTCTAAAATATTTTTCAATACCGTCAGTAGTTTCAGAGGTATTCAAGTGGGTCAATTTAAATGAGACACCCTGTATACCTACGCGGTAACCTGCCGGTTTCCCACTTTACAGACATTTTACGGAAACAGTACGGCCCTCCTTGCTCGCTGTAACTCCTGAATATCGAGAACGCGCAGGTTCGTGCTACGTGGGACGCATTCGCAGACTCCCGGGGGGCCACGCGGCCTGAATTCTGAATTGCACATCGCTTTCAGACCGATTTCTTATAATTGACGTTACCTAATTTATTTACTTCCCTCCCCTCCCCCATCCCATCCCATTGGCCCAATATCAATCTCCATTTAATCAGACTAATTCGAAAGTAATTCGAACGCACAAATTTCATTTTCTACCACTTCGTTCGAAGAAATTGATTTTTCTTTCGTTGATAGGATTCTATGACGTCAGATAGTGATTTTGTTTTATGTGCAGTTGTACAACGAAGAAAACGGAAGTAAATCTTTTAAATATAAATAAAAGAAATTTATAAAGAAAGATAAGTTCAATTTTTATTTTTAATAAAATTATTCAAATATTCAAAGTTAAAATAATTATGGAAAAATTGGGCGATGCAAATTTTAACCCGTTCACCGCGATATGGAATATTACCTATATGAATACCAGTGGTTGCCTAAAGTTTCTGGCCAAACTGTAATTTCAGTGTCTTTGTCATAACTTATCGTCAGGCCCATATTTTGTTAGAAACATGAGAATAGATTATTTTTATGCAAGAAAATTTTTAATATTACCAAATCCGAGAAACCAGTATATCCTCAATATGTGTAAATATATTAAGAGTTTATTCGTATTGTATATTTTTAAAAAGATATGTTAAAATTACAGTTTAGTCAGAAACTTTTGGCAGCTATATATATATATATCTATAACTCGTCTCAACAAATGCTGTCACATTATGAATAAAAAAATATAGCATTCCATTTAAAAAATTAACATGACCTTGCAATCTGCCCCAATACTCTACCTGCAAAAAAATTATGTATACCACATAATGTCCCTCTGCATACCAAACAACTTCTGTAAGAACACTTTTTTTATGTCTTTAGTTCCTTAGTATTATTGATATTCCAGCGTTTCCGGTTAAAAAGGACACCCTGTATATGCATATGTATTTTTTGATAATATAAATATCATATATCAGATATGTGCCGCTTTTTGTTATGTAATATTCAATATTCTTCTAAACTACTGCACAGAAAATAATTACTTAAGTGATCATATTAAATTATGATCAGTGTTTATTTAAATAATTTATTCATAAGAATGTTGGTTGAAAAGTGATGTAACAGTGAAAACTATAGTAGCAGTAATGTATTATCAAACACAAAATCGAATAGAAACAAATATTTTTATAAGTTAACATTAAACATACAAATATGTAATAAATGAATATCGACTAGAAATATGTACTGTAACACATAGTAAATTACTTATTACATACCAATACAAAGCACGTGTAGTTTCTATATCGTCTGATAAAAAATTGGAGACTGGCAGATAAATAATGGGAAAACAATTCATTTTATCCGAAAAAGGGGTTCAATAATAATTTTTGGCTCTCCCTTGCATCTATAATCGTGAAAAAAAGGTGAACCCCAATGAAAAAAATTTACCTTGCCTCCTGTGAGGTTTGAACTCACGACCCCTGGTTTACGAGACCAGTGCTCTGCCACTGAGCTAAAGAGGCTGATGATTTTCCTGTTTAGATCCATAAGTAATCAGGTGTGGATTCCACGTGTATAACAATTACAGTGAATACCGAAACATTAATAATAAAAGTATGCATTAACATCAATGCAAAATTAAAAGAGAAATATTAAATTCAATGTAAACCTGTATCAGCATTTTCTAGTACAGTGCTATGAAATTATACGTGGTATAATTTGTGTTAATTAAATTGTAACATTGGAATTTTCATTACTTTTACTATTTAAGTTACAATATTGGAATTGAATTACTTAAACAGCGAACATAAAAGTTTCATGGTAATTCTGTAATATTGGAACCAAAAAATATGCCTTCTCTGAGATGCTACGACATAGTGTCAGCACTCAGAAACACCATATTTGGCTATTCAAATAAAACAAAATGTACGCCAAAATAAAAAAAAATAAAAAAATCTATATATG